>NC_048220.1:82174683-82224569 GCF_002007445.2 Ailuropoda melanoleuca | reverse complement strand
AAAAAAAAATCTTAAAAAAAAAAAAAAAAAAATGAAAGACCAGAAAAAGAAGAGTAGAATGTCACAGGCCTAATTAAATAGAGGTATTAAAATCCAACTCTAATGAACATAAAAGAGTACAATAGGGAAAATGTGTGTTACAGTGGTGTGGAAGCACTGCAAGATTTCGGAAACGAGTTAATAAGCATATTGACTAAATATGCTAAATGTTATTACGGTAGAATGGTATCATTCATCATTGTCTAGAGGTACTTATTCTAACATAAGAGCTGCTTTTTTTATATTATTGAAATAAAAATCTTCAGAAAACATATATGAAAATCCAATTTAGGAACAGCACATTAACCAATGCTGAGACCAATTCATATCTGAATTTAGTCATAGCCGTCAAGCTAAGGAATTAAACACTAGACTCCACAAATTAAATTAAGAAGGTATAAAATTAATTGTAATAAGCATATAGATGATCAAGACACATTAATATTTTATCAGATCTTAATAGTTGCTGATAAATCATCGTCTTAGCTGTGTCTGGTATAGCTATAGTATCATATGGCTGAAAAGAACCTCAACAAACTATAAAGAGGAAGAGATGTGGCTATTAGGTCAGTATAACTTTAGGAAAATCAAGTCACCCAGACTTCCTTGGGCCTTTGTTTTAACATGTTTAAAATGGAAGCGGGGCAGGAACAGAGGGCACATGAAAGACTCGCTGTCTAGAGTCTCTTCCAGTTCTAAAATTCTCTGTCACTTCATTCTTCAGTTCACTGAAGGAATTAAGCAAATCGAAAACAAGGAAGCTGTTTAAATCTGACATAGCTGGGAAATGAAGGGAACTCTAAGTAACAAGAAACTTGGTATTTTCTTTTGGCAGAGAGGAAAAAAGAATCAAGTAAAAAATATGAGAATTCTAGGTCTCCTTAAAAGAGAACTGCTTTTGTATTTTGTTGATGCATCAATGTAATCACAAAGTGACACACGGCATTTCATGGGAACACCTGTGATTAATATCAGGTTAAACGCCTTTAAAATCAAAATATATTGGTATGTTATACAAAATTTTCAACACAGAAACACATTCTCTAACCACAGAGTGTCAATTTATGTAGACTACTACAGTTTAGTTTGCCTAGTAAGATTTCTAACCTGTGTGTTTAATCTATTTAATTGATTCAATTTCTGAAATCAAATGCAAATTATACATACAGTACTTTAGAAAGATGTGGGTTCAAAGGTTCAAAAATCACATTTGGTCCCTGAGATATACCAAAAAATATTTAGGAAAATAAAAATAGAAATCACAACATCCAAATGGCATAAAAAAAGCTGTCACAATTACTGGAAATGAACCCCACCTCCAACAAAAATACTAAAGGACAAATGTTTGCAGTCCTTCCTCAGCTCAGTGCATTCTCCTTCCCTCTTCACACATTTCACTTCAAAAAATGTTCACATTTTATCTCTTTGCTCACAGAAAGGACATTCCTATCCCAATGAACTATCCTTGTTACACGTATTTCAGACTTCTCCAAAGAAAATATCCCTGCCTCCTTCCCTTGGGGGCTTTGCAAAGTAATGGAATAATGTGATAAACAATGCTGAAGTATTAAAAGGCAATCATACTTTAATGTTTACCTTTCCCAGATATCTCATTTGTAACATAAAGGGGGCCTGAACACAAAAAAATGACTACTATAGAAATGTCAAGTCCTCCTTGAACAAGTTAGTCAAAGAAATATTTGGACTTCTGATTGTATAAATAGCAGACTACGCAATTCAAACAGCTGTCCTTTGAAGTCAATTTAAAAAGTAGACAAAATATTAAAATATCCAACATAGTGAGGAATGAATAACCAGCTCAAATGCACAAGATGAAACCCAGAAAGGTGAGATCAGCTTTTGTCTTCCATGGGTTTGTCAACAAAGACATATTTAAGAGTCTGAACTCTGATTTGTTGCCTGACTTTCAGGACTGGGGAACAAAGGTCAGAATCTGGGACCGACCAATGGTAGAGACTGTGATAAAAACACCACTGGCTTTGGGCTTGGACTCCACAGGGATTCATCCTAAGACAAGTAAGAAGGAACCAGAAGGTGGGCCAGAAAACTTAAAAGATTTGAAATTGAATTAAGATGGTCTCACACTCCAAGGCACTTGGTAATGGCAAATGAAAATCTTCTCTAGAGAAAAATTAACTTCATCTTATACATCAAATTATTTCTGTAACAGACAACAGAATAAGACCCACAGAGAGTTGACATGTTGGATTACAAGACACAGACTGAAAAATACTACATTTAAGGGGATAAAAATCAAGCTTAACTATTTTTGCATGGAACTGAAAACTATACAAAGGGACATGGTAGATATGAAAAAGAACCAACTAAAAATTCTAGTAACTAGTAAAGGTGGGGGGGGGAGGTTGTAACTTCCACATAGCAAGAGAAAAAAAAATTCTGAAATGAAAAAATAGTCAATTTGTCTAAATGGCAAGAAAGTGGAGAAAAGGGAACTATCAAACAGGGCAAATGTAAAGTACACATTAAGATGGGAGAGTTAAATCCAACCATATCACACAAGGGACACACCAAAAACAACGCAAAAAGGTTGGAGGTAAAAGAACAGAAAAAGGTTGGGGCGCCTGGGTGGCACAGCAGTTGAGCGTCTGCCTTGGGCTCAGGGCATGATCCCGGCGTTGTGGGATCGAGCCCCACATCAGGCTCCTCTGCTAAGAGCCTGCTTCTTCCTCTCCTACTCCCCCTGCTTGTGTTCCCTCTCACTGGCTGTCTCTATCTCTGTCGAATAAATAAATAAAATCTTAAAAAAAAAAAAAAAGAACAGAAAAACGTATACCACACAAACAATAATGAAAGGTGCTGGTGTTATAGCAATCTTGGACAAACTAAACTTTAATGCAAAAAAAAAAAATGCTACCCAAAAAAAGAGGAACACTTCATAATAGTAAGTCACTAAGAAGATGTAACTACTATGCATTTCCATGCATCTACTAGCACAGCCTCAAATACATAAAACAAAAACTGAGAGAGCTACAAGAGGATATAATCAAATTCACAACCTTAATGGGATATTTTAACATATCCTTCTTTATAATTGATACAAGCAAAAAAAAAAAAAGATCACTAATGATGCTAAAGATATGAAATACAACAAACATGACCAAATGAAAACATTTGCAACACTGCACTCAACTGCAGAGGAAAAAAAGACAATATACTGGGCCACAATGCAGATCAAGTTTTAAAGGTGTGAAATCACAGACACTGAATCAGAATGTATTCTCTAATTATCTTGTACAGTTGTTAGAAATCAAAACAAATTAAAAAATAACTAGAATATCTCCATGTATTTAGAAATTAATACTTCCAACTAATCCAAAAGTCGAAGTTTTCTATCAATAAAAATTAGAAAACATTTTAAGTGAATTATAAAAATACTACATATCATAATTTGAGTAATACCGCTAGCTAAAACAGTGCTTAGAAGGAAATGCTTAGCCTTAAAAACATGTAATTAAAAGGAAGAAATGCTGAAAAGTAATGAACTACAAGAAATTAACTAAAGAACTACAAAAAATTTACCTTCAAAAAATAGAAGGAAAGAAAGCAGAAATCGGTGCACTAGAACACAAACATGTAATAAAAAGGATCAGCAAGATTTAAAACTTAGTTTTTTTGAAAGACTACTAAATCTCTGGTGAGACTGATGAAAAAGGGAAATAAGAAAAAGGGAAATATCAGACATAAGAAGGGAATTCTTTCCTAAAGCCAATAATATATAATTTTGTGAAGGTAAATTAAAAAGTGCGGATGAAAAAGACAACCTCTTAGGGGAAAAATTACCAAAATACTTAACAAACAGAAAACCTGAATAGGCTTAGAAAGGAGAAATCCGATTAACTAAAAACCTTTCCAAAAAGAAAATTCTCAGCACAGACAGCTTCTCTGACAGACTGTAGCAAAAATCTGAGGAATAAAAATTCTAATCATATACAAACTTTCCCAAAACAGAAAATAAGGGTCAGTTCACCTTATGAGGCTAGCATAACACTGATTTCAAATCTTGACAAGAACAATATATAGACCATCTCATTTATGAACACTGACGCAAAACAAACTCCCAGGCAAAATATTAATAAATTGAACCCAGGTATAATTTAAAAAGATTACAGTAAAACCAAATTAGGTGTATCCCTGGAATCAGATTAGGCTTAACAGGTAAATAAAATTCAGTATATTAACACACTAAGAGAAAATTCTTATGGCAATGAAAAGTTGAAAAGGAAGGAAGGAAGTCAGGCAGGAAGGCAGGCAGGCAGGCATTAAATTCAAACAGAACAAAACACAAAATTGTTAGTAAATGAGATACAGCAGGGAGCTTTTTTTAAGATTTTATTTTAATCACCTGGTGCTCATTATGACAAGTGCATTCCTTAATCCCCATCATTTATTTCACCTATTTCCCACCACCACCACCACCCCACTCTGGTAACCATCAGTTTGTTCTCTACAGTTAAGAGTCTGTTTCTTGGTTTGTCTCTTTTTTTTTCCCTTTGCTCATTTGTTTTGTTTCTTAAATTCCACATGAGTGAAATAATATAGTACATGTCTTTCTCAGACTTATTTTGCTTAGCATTATACTCTCTAGCTCCATCCACGCCACTGCAGATGGCAAGATTCCACTCTTTTTAATGGCTGGATAATATTTCACTGTATATATACACCACTTCTTTAGCCATTCATTCATCAATAGACGGATACTTGGGCTGCTTCCATATCTTGGCTATTATAAATAATGCTGCAATAAACACAGGCGTACACGCATCCCTTTGAATCAGTGTTTTTGTATTCTTTGGGTAAATACCCAGTAGTGTGATTGCTGGATTATAGGGTAGTTCTATTTTTAACTTTTTGAGGAAACTCCATACTGTTTTCCAGTGACTGCACGAGTCTGCATTCCCACCAACACTGCACAAGGGTTCCTTTTCCTCCACATCCTCACCAACACCTGTTGTTTCTTGTGTTCTTGAGTTTAGCCATTCTGACAGGTGTGAAGGGATACCTCACTGTGGTTTTGATTTGCATTTCCCTGACGGTAAGCGATGACGAGCATCTTTTCAAGTGTCTGTTGCTTATTTGTATGTCTTCTTTGGAGAAATGTCCATTCATGTCTTTTGCCCATTTTTTCCATGGTCTTATTTGGTTTTTGGGTGTTGAGTTGTGTAAGTTCCTTATACATTTCAGATACTAACCCTCTATCGGACATGTCATTTGCAAATATCTTCTCCCATTCAGTAGGCTGCTTTTAGTTTAGTTGACTGTTTCCTTCTCTGCACAGAAGCTTTTTATTTTGATGTAGTCCCAATAGCTTATTTTTGCTTTTGTTTCCCTTGCCTCAGGGGACCTATCTAGAAAAAAATGTTGCTGCAGCCAATGTCAGAGAAATTACTGCCTGTGCTCTCTTCTAGGATTTTTATGGTTTCAGGTCTCATACTTACATCTTTAGTCTATTTTGAATTTAGCTTTGTGTATGGTTTAAGACAGTTGTCCAGTTTCATTCTTTTACATGTTGCTGTCCAGTTTTCCCAGCACCATTTGTTGTAGAGACTGTCTTTTTCCCATTGCATAGTCTTTCCTGCTTTGTCGAAGATTAATTGACCACATAATTGTGGGTTTATTTCTGGATTTTCTACTCTGTTCCATAAATCTGTATGTCTATTTTTGTGCCAATATCATACTATTTTGATTATTATAGCTTTGTAATATAACTTGATGTCTGGAATTGTGATGCCTCCAGCATTGCTTTTATTTTTCAAGATGGCTTTGGCTATTCAAGTCTTTTTGTGGTTCCACACAAATTTTAGGATTTTTTGTTCTAGTTCTGTGAAAAATGCTGTTGGTATTTGAATAGAGATTGCATTAAATGTGTAGATTGCTTTGGGTAGTAGAGACATTTTAACAATATTTGTTCTTCCAATCCATGAGCGTGGAATGTCTTTCCATTTCTTTGTGTTGTCTTCCATTTCTTTCGTCGGTGTTTTATAGTTTTCAGAGTACAGGTCTTTCACCTCTTTAGTTAGGTTTATTCCTAGATATCTTATTTTGGTGCAATTGTAAATGGAATGGTTTTCTTAATTTCTCTTTCTGCTGCTTCATTATTGGTGTACAGAAATGCAACAGATTTCTGTAGATTGATTTTGAGCAGGGAACTTAACAAAAACGAAACAAAAAGAAAACCTTCAGCAAATGTACTTAGGAGTGAAATGTTAAAAGCTTTCTCTTTGAGATCAGGAACAAGACAGGGCGAGCAGCCCTGTGATGATGCAGTGGTCTATTTCTTGACCTGGGTAATAAATTCATGTGTGTTTACAATAACATATTAAGGTCTTCATTTAATGTTTTATGTACAATCTAGAATATGCATTACGGAAAAAAGGGAAGAAATATTTGGAGATGAACGAAAGGCTGATTAAGACTACCATCAAAGGTCAGCAACTCTGTAGGTCCTAATTTTCCCCCATTATGATTAATTTCAAACCAATTAACATTTATTGGGCCTATAAGACATTGTCCAATCTGGCAACATGAATTATTAACCTTAAAGATGTTTGCAGCCTACCATCTAGTAACTCCATTATCTATGAACCCATCTTAAGGAAAAAGGCCAAGATAAAAAGAAATCCATAATGTGCTAAGATGTTCATTGCACACATGAAAATAAAATGGAAAAACAACTAAATAACCAACTACAGGGAATAGTTAAAAATAATTCTTACAGGATTATTATACAGTCAATAAGAATAAGATTTACAAAAGAGTCTAAGAAATGTATATAACCTTATTTTTTTAAAATTGGAAATTTATACACACAAACATTATGTATACTGTGACTAAGGGGGATTATCTTAGGCACAGAAAAAAGACAAAATAAGAAGGAGGGAGAGAGGGGTTAGGGAGACAAAAGTTATATTGTTTTTCTTTATATGATGAGCTTATGGATATTATCTGTACTTTTTATTTTATTCCTGAATTTCCTGTAATGACTATATAAAGCTTTAATAATGGGTATATAAGAACTGAAGAAAATAATCACAAACCTAATGTATCTTATTTAAATTACTTCAAAATGTAACTAAAATTTCAATTTTTACCTCAGTATGATTTTATTCAGGTAAACTATTTTCTAACAGTTAAACTGTGTAAGTCTATAATTTGCCAATTATTTAAAATAATTTCGAATTATATTTAGTGTTTTAAATCATATAACCTTAAAAATAATAATAATTAGATCTCCAGAGATATATCATCTCCAGTTTCCTGGCCATAATTCTAAACCAGTTTGTTCCTAACAGCTAAAAGAGAAAATGATCTATAAACAGGCTACAAGCAGTCAATTCTGTAAAAGCAAAATGATGATTAGTCTCTGAATAAAAGATTATTCTGGCTCCTCACTTTCTTGAGCAACCATTTTCAACCTCAGCTTTGCCAATATCCTGGTATTTTCTGACCAGTTGCGAGATATGTCTCAAGTAATCTGTTATCAATCATAAAGCATAAATGTGTTTAATGCTTATCATTAGAAATAATAATAAACTGAAGCAAGCATAAGATCAGCCCTATACGACTTGACATAGTTTGCATTCCAGTATATTTTTTTTTAATTTTTTTTATTTATTTATTTGACAGAGATAGAGACAGCTAGCGAGAGAGGGAACACAAGCAGGGGGAGTGGGAGAGGAAGAAGCAGGCTCACAGCAGAGGAGCCTGATGTGGGGCTCGAACCCATAACGCCGGGATCACGCCCTGAGCCGAAGGCAGACGCTTAACCGCTGTGCCACCCAGGCGCCCCATCATTCCAGTATACTTTAATGAGAGGGAACCAACGCAGTAGAGATAAACCCTACATTTTGGGAATTCCACATTCACTTATTCAATACTTACTGAGCATCTATTAGAGGCCAGGAACTAAAGGCACCTTGCAAACAACAGAAACAGAACTGAAAACTATTAGGTCATAGGGTTAAACATAACTGTCATTTTACAATTTAAAGCTTTTAGTAGACTAACCCAATCCTACTTTTCACTACTTGCCAGCACAAACTTTTTTCCTCTATTTCTCTGATTTTCTTCTAAAACATTCTAGCCTTCCCTGCTGCCAAACCTCTGCTTGAGCTGCTCCCCAGCCTAAGTGCTTTTTGTTCATTCACAAGCACCTGTAGAATGTTCACCATATGCTAGGCACTGTGCTTGGAATGAAGAAGGAAAAAGCTTTTTCTATCTTTTCTAATCTTTGAAGCCTGGGTTGAGTCCCGCTTCTTTGTCAAAGAATTACTCATTATCCTCTCCATACTCTGAATGCTGTAACTGTTAGTATCCAACACAGTGGCTCCCAATATTTAATGGAAGAAACCATTTTTAATATCAAAATGTTTCATGAATCTTATTCTCACTCCTCAGGTGATAGCATCTGGTCCCATGGCCCTAAATACCATTCATACACTGATAACTTCCAAACATGTACATCCAGCTCCCTTTCTCCTTGAACTCCTAATAGATATGCCTATTCAACGTCTCTACTTGAATATCTGATAGGTATCTCAAACATAGCTGCATCCAAAACAAAACTCCTGATTTACCTCTCCAAACCTGTGTTCCACCTACCCTCTACCCCACAGCCCCATCTTAGTAAAAGGTGCCACCTTTCACCCAGTTGCTCATGTTGAAAAACATGGGAGTCATCCTTTACCTCTCTTTCCCTCACACTCCACGTCTAGTCCATCAGTAAATCCTAGTTATTCTACCTTTTCCTCTTTAAAGATTTTATTTATTTAAAGATTTATTTTTTATTATTAATCCACCAATAAATCCTAGTTATTCTACCTCTTCTTCTTTAAAGATTTTGTTTGTTTGTTTATTCTCTCCTTATTTAAGGAGAGAGTGCAAGTGAGGGAGGGGCAGAGGGAGAGAATCTCAAGCAGACTCCAGGTTGAGTGTGGAGCCTGGCATGAACTTGAGATCATGACCTGAGCCAAAGTCCAGAATTGGACACTTAACCAACTGAGCCACGCTGGTGCCTCTCTACTTTCTAAGTATATCACAAATTTGACCACTTCTTTGCTCCTCTATCACTACCACCTTCTCTAAGCAGCACATTTCCAACCTAGATTACTCTAAGATTTTCCTAACTGGTTTTCCTGCTTCATTCTTGCCTTCAATTTTCAACATACAGTTGGAGTAATCCTCCCCAAAAAAACCCCAAAAACATGTCAAATCTGGATATTCCCATGCTTAAAAACACTTTAATGATTTCCATTTCACTCAGAGTAAAATCGAGTCTTTAAATGACCTTCAATGCCCTACTTGATCTAGCCTCTGCTGGTCCTACCAACTGTCCTACCACTCTCCCCTCCACTCACTCTATTTCAGCCACACTGGCCTCCCTGCTGTTCTTCCCACACGTCAAACACACTTCCATCTCAGAAGGTGCTGCTCCCTCGACCTGAACATTTTCCCTCAGATAGCTCCAGGGCTTACTCCCAGCACTTTCTTCAGGTCTCTCAGCTCAAACGGGTTCTCAAAAAGTCCTTCCCTCACCAACCTATCTAAAGTAGCATCCTGTTACTCTTTTATACACTGAAACTTTTATCTATATCAAAGCCTATTAACTACCGTGTGCGTGTGTGTGTTCACATGGATAATGTTTATTGACGGCATCCCTAACCAACATTTACACTCAGAGAGAGCAGAGCCTTGGTTTTGTTCACGACTCTTCCCACATTATGTGCACACAGCAGACCCTCAAGAATATTTATTGGATGAATGATGGTTATTGCTTTTAGTTTTGTTGAGAAAATAATGAAAAATACACTACTAGAATATTCAATAAGGCTTTCAAATGAATTTATACTCTATTAATAATCATAAAAGCATTATATACATGCTTTGGTGGTAGGCGTACAATGTACATAATTCAGGGTTCAATAACAACTAAGGAATAGGGCTTTCTTATAATTCTCTATCCCTTCCCACATCCTTCCTATGTCATTCATTAATTCTTTTTTTAAAGATTTTTATTTATTTACTTGGCAGAGACACAGAGAGAGAGAGCACAAGTAGGCAGAGCAGCAGGCAGAGGGAGAGGGAGAAGCACACTCCCCACTGAACAGGGAGCCCGATGTGGGGCTCAATCCCAGGATCTTGAGATCATGACCCGAGCAGAAGGCAGACGCTCAACCAACTGAGCCACCCAGGCACCCCATCATTAATTTTTTCCATAAATGGTTACCATGTACCTCTAAGCCACAGTATTCTAGACATTAATACAAAAATAATTAAGGTAATGCATTGAGACATATAAAAATAATACTTATAGAATATGACATACACTAGGGATACAAATATAGATCATAAAACTGTGGCACAACAGGGGAAGTAATCGACATTTTAGGGGTAGGTGTTTAGGGAAAGTTTTAGTAGTGATGATACTCAACAAACACTCATAAAATCAAACAACAGAAGGTATTCTTCAGTTTACTTTACATGTGAAATGAGGGTTTTAAGTCTTAAAGTGCTACTGTAATTTGCTACTATGAGATAAGCTAGCCTTAGAATGAAACCAGAACAAGGGGAGTGACAGAGCTGAACAGATCACAGAGAAACTGAGCCAAGTCCTTGATGATTTCAGGCTGGATGAAGCCTTAGATAAAGTTTAGCTACAAGATCTAATCATTCCCTTTATGGTTTAAGCAGTGTGAATTTGGTTTTCTGTCACTTGCAATATAAGAATACAAATGAACGTCTAGGAATTCTTTCAAAAAGCAAAGCATTTGCTTATTTCAGGGTGTAGGGCCACTATTGGCATTTTTGAAGGAATGAATCTTTGTTTTGTGGGAGACATCACAGGACTTTCAGTATATGTGACTTCTACCCACTAATTGTCAGTAGGTCCTCACAACCACTGTGACAACCGAAAATGTCCCCTATATATTTTCCAAATGCCTCCTACCCCCAAGGGAAAAACAAATCTATTTTCTAATAGTTTTATATGTACCCAATTCTCTCAGTGGTTCCACCAGGTACACATAAATGTACTTAACATCAACCTTAGGGGTAACTGGGTGATGGACATTAAGGAGGGCACGTGATGTAATGAGCGCTGGGTGTTATATAAGACCGATGAATCACTGAACTCTACCTCTGAAACCAGTAATACACTGTATGTTAATTAATTAAATTTAAAATAAGAAAAGAAAAATATCAACCTAAGAAGAACAGTTATACATCACTCAAATGTCTTAATTTTACAAAATCCAATTTTAATCAGTCACTTACGACTATCTCAATGTTTAGCCAAAATCCCATGTATAGCTTACATCAACTCTTGGGGTAAGCAGTGCTGTAAGTCTGCTCCTACTATTGAAAAATTTTTATTTATTTAAACTTACTTCTCTATAAAATACTATAGAGACATGTCACTGATATTGTTGGTCACCTTCCCCTCAGCCATTCACCTAACTTCCTCCTAGAATGAAATGTCAGATAATGGTTTTTCCAGCCCCCTCGCAAGTAGGACATGAACATGCCAGGATGACATCTGACATATGGCTTCTGTGAAAGGTTTACTTGCCTAATCAAGAGACTGGAGGGCAAACTTCCTCCTATCTTTGGTGGCCGTGTGAGAAGGTGATTTCCGGAGCAGAAAGAGTAATGTGCAACAGTAAGAGGATGAGCCTGAGCAAAAAGATCAGCACACTAAGGATAAAGAAGAAAAGCACCTAGATCCTTGATATAGCGTCACTGTACAGCTACATTGACTGACCAGCAATCCTCCAACTCTGGACTTCTTTTTATGTGAAATACAGTTTACTGCTGGTCGGTATTATGTAACCCAAGGCCAAACTAATAGAAGATATACTCAAGATCTGAAAGCTGCTGAAAGTGGGAGAACCAAGATGACTGCAGGGTTAGAGTGGGTGGCTGGGAGAAAGTTGTGTACAAAAGACAAATTAGAAGGAAGAGAAACATATACACACAGGCACATGTAAACACACTAGGTGAGGGTAGGTGGATTAAAATCAAATTCCATTTGATTCTGTTTGGCACGAGGTAAGCTTATGATAGTACATCTAAGATATACAGCAAGCGATGTAGGTGGGAAGTCAAGTTACAGAATGGAGAAACATCCACACAAAAATGATGATTTATACCATTAAAAATAGGATACAACCGCTAAGAAAACACAGTGAAAAGTGCAGAGATCCTTGAGGACACTGGTTACCACTTGTCATTTTAGATGAGGTTCATCCACCCGTTAGGCCAATTAGAATTCCACCCCTCTTGACAAAGATATTGTGACAGACTTGGCAGCATGACCGTCTCCATTTGTTCTATCAGAATGGAGGTTAGGACTTCTGGGAAAAGCCTAGAAGAGAATTCTCTCTCCCTTTGGAAATAAAGGAGGCTATCACATGAACATTGCTGATAGTTGTTGTTGTTGTTTTTTTTACTAGGAGGGAAGCCAGTCAAAGCATAAAGCCCAAACAGGAGGACAAAGTTGAGATAATAGCAGAAAATGGAGCTTCAGCCCTGATGACATAAGCCTGTTTTTGAAGCCAATTCTATCTATGCACTTGCCAATTATATAAGCCAATACATTCTTTTTGCTTTTAAAACAAGTTTGCATCCTAACTAATGTGGGAAGCACTATGTTTTGGGGGAAGAAGTGCAGGAAATGTGAAAAAACTTTCAGAGACATAAGAGAATCAGGACATATAATGCAGAGGAACCAAGAAATCAGATAATCTTATTCCCACAGAGTATATTTCACCAATGATCCTAGGAAACCAAAGATAACCGAGGAAAGACCCTTAGATTTGGTGATTAGGAGATCAGAGGTGACTTTTAAAGTAGCAATTTCAGTGCTGAAATGGTAAAGTAAGTCAGAGTGCAAAGGAAACAATCATTTATATTTATTAAGAACTCCATAATGTACCAAACACTTGCCTGAACATTTAACATGTGTTAAACTCCTTCAATTATGACTCTGTAAGCAAGTTTAACATTCTATTTTATAGATAAAGAATACAGTGAGTAGTAACTTGCCAACAGCCACACAGCCACTAAGTGGTTTTAAAAGACTTCAAACCCAGATTTATCTGGCTCAAAAGTCCATGTTCTTCCTACTACACCAGGCTCCTGGAATCAAAGAATAAAAATACAAATGGCACAGCAGGCTCAAAATTCAGACTGGCCTACCTGAGTTGCACAGCACACAGCACTGTATTTGGTAGCCTTGACATAGAAGCATATACATAGGCTAAGGAGGGAGAGACTGAAGAAGGAATGATAAAGGACAGTTCCACAGAAAGACAGACAGGCAGGAATGATTGTGGGCACATCTGGAAGGGACTACTCTTGAAAAAGGGGAAGGACATTCTTCCCCTGAGATAGGAGTAGATAAGGAAATGATACTGAGGATAAAAAGAATATACCTCAGACAGTTGAGATTTTTCTCAGGAAAGGAAGAGATTATTATTTGCTATAAAAACCTTCAGGAAATGAGACAGAAAGGAACACAGTCAGCATTAAAGACCCAGCAGACAGCAGAGCACCAACTGGTATGAAAACTAACCAATACCTGCACTAACTGTCTCTTGTATCCTTCAGGAGCTCAGGGGTCAAACTGAAAGAGCTAGTGATAAGGCTTATTCTGGACTGGGGACTACAAAGGTAAATCTACAGAAAATACAGCATTCTAGGGCATTAATGAGAGCTTAGTAAAAACTGATGACAGTGGGATCCTGGTTTAGAGGCAAATGAAATCAGCAGCAGGCTAATGGGTTGGATAAACAGAGAGACAAAGAGGGGTTCATAAAGACCGTGTGTGTGTGTGTGTGTGTGTGTGTGTGTGTGTGTGTGTGTGAAAACAGGTTCCCTAAAAGCGGAAGAGTAAGGGATTTTAGTAAGTTTGTAATCAGAGATGTGTTTTTTTTTTTTTAAAGATTTTATTTATTTGACAGAGATAGAGACAGCCAGTGAGAGAGGGAACACAAGCAGGGGGAGTGGGAGAGGAAGAAGCAGGCTCATAGCGGAGGAGCCTGATGTGGGGCTCGATCCCATAACGCCAGGATCACGCCCTGAGCCGAAGGCAGATGCTTAACCGCTGTGCCACCCAGGCGCCCCAGAGATGTGTTTTGACACAATCCTTCAAATTATTTTGCCAGAGGTAGAGAGCCATTGACTGGAGCTCAGCAGTCCTACTATCCCTTCAGCCAAAAGCACAGAATTGAGAGATAACCCCCTCTAAAAATGTACAGCCTTTGACTGTAGAAAAATGAAGGCTAAAAACAAACAAATGGACAAACTAGCCCATACAGGAATCAAACATAAAAATATCTCCCCTTTTTTTGAACTAAACAATTCTATCTCTAAATTTAAGAAATTAAAAAAAAATCTTTAAAAAAGGAAATTAAGAGATCAAAATCTACAACAAAGGGAAAGACAGATTATGTGTCACGAGGCGGACTGAAAAGTAAACAAATCTGTCAGGCCAATTATACAACCCACATACTAAAGAATGTTAGTACAGAATTCCAAAAGGGCAAGGATAGTTTGTCCTTTAATAACTTGGGACAGCACCTAGCATAGCTTCAACAAAATGATATTACTCAATTTAATATTAATAAAATAGACCACCCATTTGCAATCTCAAAGGAGAAGCTATCATTTATATCTATAATCTCAGTTTTACAGTTTTGGGGCTCTTGAGAAATTATCCAACTACTTCTCGCTCCCTTTGGAAGTAAATGACAAAGACTATCACATGAACGTTGCTGATAGCCATCTTTTTACTAGGAGGGAAGCCAGTCTGAGCACGAAGCCCAAACAGGAGGACAGAGTTGAGATAACTGCAGAAAAACAGAAAATATGGGAGAAACAGACATGGCAACTTCCTCCACTACCACTGCAATCCTGCAGTTTGCACTTATAAACTCTGGGAGACACCAGGTTATTCAGGACAGTTTCTTACACCATTAGTTCTGAGTACCCTTGCCCTAGTAATGAAAGAAGGAGAACTGAGACTGGCACAGCCTAAATTTTGCAGAAAATATCAAGTCCTACAGCGACTGTTAAGTAGCAGCAGCAACCATCGAGAATCCAAGAAATTTGAGGAGTTTTGAGTTTAAAAAGCTTTTCTCCATTTTAGTCCTTTCTAAATAAAACAAAGAGCTTGTACAATACGGGATTCTAAAGCTTCCCGGGGCAATTTAAGCTAAATAAAATAAATATCTAAATAAAAGATATTTTGCCACACTAAATAAAAGATATTTTGCCACACTAAATAAAAGAATATATCACTTAACCTTCCTTGTGCTATTACGTATCTTACATTCACAAAGCCTTCTTTTTTAAAAACGAACACTTCCCAATTCTTTCACTAGACCTAGAAAACGTAAGCCTACGCCTTAAAAGTTCGGAGACCAAAGGTTTACTATAGTCACAGATTAATTTCCATGAACGATCAACTGCATCACAGGCACCATTCTCTACTTTGCAGGAGTTCAATGAGCCAAGTCCAACTCTTCAAACGACCCGTCTCCTGAGGACTTGATTCCCTCATCACGGTGAAGCGTTTTCTTTGTAACTCTGTATACGAGGCTACCGGGTATTCTTCCCACAACTTTTAAAGGAAGCAAGAGGGTCGAAACCAGGAAGATGGGGAGGCGACTAAAATAGGAGGGGCAACGACGCACCCACCTAACGCAAAGGAGAGACCGCTTGGACGTATGAAGCTCCACCCGGAGCCCGGAAAGGTGCGGAAGGCAGCCGGCGTCGCGACCCCCACCCACCGTGTGAGAATGGAGGGCTCGCAACGCCAGGGTCCAACTGGAGGCCTGAAAGGGGGCGCAGGGCGGGGAGGGAGTGGGACGTGGAGACGAGAGAGCGGCAGAGTCCGGCCGAGCACCATTAGGGTCTAGAGCAGCGGGACAAACACGCCAGCGCTTGCGCCTCACTCACCTGCCGGACGCTCGCCCCGCGGCCAGAAGTACGGACGCCGCCTGGGCGCTTCGTCTCCTTCGGGACACAGCCGCTGCCGCCGCCGGAGCTCCAGGACCCGACAGTAGAGGGGGGTGCAGAAGCAGGCAAAGCGGCGACCGGACCCGAGCCCAGAGAGCCGTACATAGGGGGCACCGGGGGTCGGGGAAGGCAACTCTGTGGGTCACCTCCCTCAGCAGTAACTAACAACGCTTCCCGGGAACAGCATCGTGCCAGCCTCCTCCCGCTGCTCCCGGGCCTTCGCCCGCGGCTCCCCCCAGCAGCGGCCGGGTTTCCGGCGGCCACACTCCGCCCCCTTGCTACTTGGCCTCCGCCATCTTGTTGGAGGCGGGAAGAGTGCAGCGCGCATGCGTGCGCTGGAATCGCCGGCGTCCTCCAGCCTCGCCGGGAGGGGCTGGAATGCGCAGTCGCTTTGCCGCAGCGGGCGGACCGTGGGTTCTTCGCGGTCCGGTACCTTGCGCGCTTGCTCCTTGGGAAGCCGAGTTTCGGTCGCCAGATCTACTCTCTTTTCTTTGGGTAGCGGCCGAATTAATAAAACCCTTCTGCATACCCACAGTCATTCAGCAAACACCTGTCCAGCGCCTACAATATGAAGCGTCCCCGGCTGGGTGCTGATGATAGATTGATAAAACCTGGCTCCAACCCTTAAGGAGCTCAAAACCCAGTGAAAAAGACGCAAACGAGGAATTCCCCAAATTCTTGTTTTGTAGCTGCGCACCACCTACTCTCCCTCGAACTCCCCCCCACCCCTATTTTAATTCAAAGCATACCTATTCTGGAAAGTCCTCGTTTGTCTCAGTTTTACCTGTTCTTTACCTTTAATTACCTCTCTAGCTTAATTAAACATTAAATCAACAAATAATACTTGAGTTTCTATTATATACTTGATATTGCCCTAGGCTCCAGCAGTAGAAATATATACTCATGGAACTTACATTCTAGGAGGAAAGAATGGACAATAAAAGACAAATCACAGAATTAATGTTTCATAGTGACAAGGGATGGGAAGAGAGCGAACCACCAAAAGATGAAGGAGACTGAAGGGCGCAATTAGCAGTCTCTCTCCGGAGATGACATCTGATCTGAGGTCTGGTTGACCATAGGGGCCAGGAGCCATGAGAAGAACTGGGTCAGAGCCTTCCAGGCAGAGAGAACAGCAAAAGCAAGGGCCTGAGGTGGGAATGAGACCAGCAGGTAAGAGGGACAAGGAGAATAGGTGGCATGGACAGTGGGAGGAGATGAGGTCAGGGGGAGGCAGGGGTCAAGTTATAATTTGGTAGGGAACTGAGGCCATGATAAGAGTTGGATTTCACTACAAGGGTCAAGTCTACCTTGTTGACACTGTCCCAACTGCTTTTCAAATACTAACACTTCCTGACCGCCTGTGCTTTGCGCCTGCTGATCCACAGTCTTGAAGACCCTTACTATGGTCCTTCACATGCCTAGCTTGTCATCTTTCAGGTTTCAGTGTTAATTGTCACCTCAGAAAGGCCGTCCTTCCTAAGCTACGTCTCCCTCCTGCTCTCCAGTTCGTTTCCAATATAGTGCCTGATCATTTCTTCCATGGCATTCAACATTTTTTCTTTTCTTTTCTTTTCTTTTTTTTAAGATTTTATTTATTTATTGGACAGAGAGAGACACAGCAAGAGAGGGAACACCAGCAGGGGGAGTCGGAGAGGGAGAAGCAGACTTCCCCTGGAGCGGGGAACCCGATGCCAGGCATGCCAGGCTCGATCCCAGGACCCTGGGATCATGACCTAAGCGGAAGGCAGATGCTTAACGACTGAGCCACCCAGGCGCCCCAACATGTTTGTTTTTCTATTTCACCCATCCCCCCACCCACCTCTCTGGCAACCTAGTTTGTTCTCTGTTTTTTTGGAGGCGCCTGGGTGGCTCCATCGGTTGATCATCTAACTCTTGATTTTGGCTCAGGTCATGATCTCAGGGTGGTGGGATCAAGCCCCAAGTGAGCCCCACAACATACTCTGTACTCAGCGTGGAGGCTGCTCGCTTCCTCTCCCTCTCTACTCATGCGCATGCTCTCTCTCTCTAAAAGAAAAAAAATCTGTTTGTCCCTTTTCTTTGTTAAATTGTTTTGTTTCTTAAATTCTACATAAGTGAAATCATGCGGTATTTGTCTCTGACTTCCTCACTTAGTATTATATCCTCTGCGCCCATCCATGTTGTTGCAAATGGCAAGATCTCATTCTTTTTTTATAGCTGAGTAATATTCCATTTTATATATATCTGACATCTTTATCCATTCATCTATGGATGAACATTTGGGTTGCTTCCGTATCTTGGCTATTGTAAATAATGCTGCAATGAACATAGGGGTGCATATATTTTTTCAAAATAGTGTTTTTGCTTTCTTGAGGTAAATACCCAGTAGTGGAATTACTGAGTCACATGGTGGTAATTCTATTTTTAATTTTTTGAGGAGCCTCCATACTGTTTTCACAGTGGCTGCCCGTTGACATTCCTACCAACTGTGCAGGAGGGTTCTTAAATCTCCACATCCTCACCAAAACTTGTTATCTCTTGTCCTTTTGATTTTAGCCATTCTGACAGGTGTGAAGTGCTTTATCATTGTGGTTTTGATTGGCATTTCCTCGTTGATGAGTGATGTTGAGCATCTTTTCATGTGTCTGTTGGGCATCTGTGTTTACTTTGGAAAAAATGTCTATTCAGGTCCTCTGCCCATTTTTAAATTGGATTGATTATTTGTGGCTTTTTGCTTTTGAAGTGTGTAAGTTCTTTATATATTTTGGATATTAGCCCCTTATTGGATATATCATCTGCAAATATCTTCTATCATTCAGTAGGTTGCGTTCTCATTTTGTTGATGGTTTCCTTCACTGTAAAAAGCCTTTTATTTTGGTGTAGTCCCAATAGTTTAACTTTGTTTTTGCTTCCCTTGCCTGAGGAGACATATCTAAAAAAATGTTTTTATAGCTGATGTTAAAAAAATCACTGCCTTTTTTTTCCTTCTAGGATTTTTATGGTTTTAGGTCTCACATTTAAGTCTTCAATCCATTTTGAGTTTATTTTTGTGTATGGTTTTATTCTTTTGCTTGTAGCTGTCCAGTTTTCCCAGCACCATTTGTTGAAGAGATTGCCTTTTTTCCCCATTGTTTATTCTTGCCTCCTTTGTTGTAGATTAATTGACCATATATGGGTTTATTTCGGAGCTCTCTCTTCTGTACCATTGATTTATGTGTCTGTTTTTGTGCCAGTGCCGTACTGTTTTGATTACTACAGCTTTGTAGTATAACTTGAAATCTGGAATTGTGATACCTCCAGTTTGATGTTCGTTCTCAAAAATTGCTTTGGGTATACAGGGTCTTTTGTGGTTCCATACATATTTCAGTATTATATGCTCTAGTTCTGTGAAAAATGTTGTTGGTATTTTGATAAAGATTGCATTAAATCTGTAGATTGCTCTGGGTAGTATGGACATTTTAACAGTATTGGTTCTTCCCGTTAATGAGCATGGAATGTATTTCCATATGTTTTCGTCACCTTCAATTTCTTTCATCAGTGTTTTATTGTTTTTGGAGTACAGGTCTTTCACCTCTTTGATAAGTTTATTCCCAGGTATTTTATTATTTTTGGTACAATTGTAAAGTGTTTTTTTAATTTCTCTACCTGCTACTTCATTATTAGTGTATAGAAATGCAGCAGATTTCTGTGTATTAATGTTGTATCCTGTGACTTTACTGAATTCATTTATCAATTCTAGTAGTTTTTTTGGTGGAGTCTTCAGGGTTTTCTGTATGTAGTATTATGTCATCTGCACAAAGTGAAAGTTTTACTTCTTCCCTACCAGTGTGGATGTCTTTTATTTTTGTTGTTGTTGTTGTTGCCTGATTGCTGTTGCTAGGACTTCCAGTACTATGTTGAATAAAAGTGGTGAGAGTTCACTCCTTGAAACATACAACCTTCCAAAACTGAATCAGAAAGAAATAGAAAACTTGAACAGGGGCGCCTGGGTGGCACAGTGGTTGAGCGTCTGCCTTCGGCTCAGGGCGTGATCCCGGCATTATGGGATCGAGTCCCACATCAGGCTCCTCCGCTGGGAGCCTGCTTCTTCCTCTCCCACTCCCCCTGCTTGTGTTCCCTCTCTCACTGGCTGTCTCTATCTCTGTCAAATAAATAAAATCTTTAAAAAAAAAAAAAAAACTCGAACAGATCCATTGCCAGCACTGAAATTGAATCAATAATAAAAAATCTCCCAGCAAACAAAAGTCCAGGACCAAATGGTTTCACACGTGAATTCTATAAAACATTTAAAGAAGAATTAATAACTATTCTTCTCAAACTATTCCAGAAAATAGAAGAGGAAGGACAACTTCCTTATTCATTCTACAAGGCTAGCATTACCCTGATACCAAAATCAGATAAAGACGCTACAAAAAGCCCACAAAACTACAGGCCAGTATCTCTTGATGAACGTAGATGCAAAAATCCTCAACAAAATATTAGCAAACCGAATCCAACAATACACTCAAAAAAATCATTCATCATGATCAAGTGGGATTTATTCCAGGATGTAAGGATGGTTCAATATTCACAAATCAATCAGCGTGATACAAGAGAAAGGATAAAAGCCATGTGATCATCTCAGTAGATGCAGACAAAGCATTTGACAAAGTACAGTATTCATTCATGATAAAAATGCTCATCAAAGTAGGTCTAGAGGGTTAATGAAAGTTTGTCAGCATCTCGGTCGTCAATGGCATTCAACATTGTTTTTCACTTGTTAGTTTTTAAAATTAAATGCCAGTTGGGGCACCTGGGTGGCTCAGTCGTTAAGCATCTGCCTTCGGCTCAGGGCCTGATCCCAGAGTCCTGGGATCGAGCCCCACATCAGGCTCCTCTGCTGGGAGCCTGCTTCTTCCTCTCCCACTCCCCCTGCTTGTGTTCCCTCTCTTGCTGGCTGTCTCTCTCTCTGTCAAATAAATAAAATCTTTAAAAAATTTTTTAAAAATTAAATTAAATGCAAGTCATTTCTTATTTATATGTCTCCTCAACTAGATTACAAATAGGAACTTTAGAAGGGAGGGGTGGAGAAAGAATAAAAAGAATAAAATGGAGAAGAGTAGGTGATGATGGGGCAGTGGGCAGATTGTATTACATATGTTTGTAGGGCTGAGAAAAGGAAGACTTCAATTTTTTGTAATTTTTTTTGTTTTTTAGATTTTATTTTTATTTATTTGACAGAGAGAGAGAGAGCACAAGCGGGGCAGGGGAGTGGCAGGCAGAGGAAGAGGGAGAAGCAGGCTCACCAAGCAGGGAGCCTGATGTGGGGCTCGATCCCAGGACCCTGGGATCATGACCTGAGCCGAAGGCAGACGCTTAACAACTGAGCCACCCAGGCGCCCCGGAAGACTTCAATTTAATGGAGTGCCTATTTCATGTGCTGTGCACTATGCTAGGTACTTAATCCTCACCATAGCCCTGCTAGGTAGTTATCCTTATTTTGATGCATAGAAAAAGTCAGATTAAGTCACTTGCCCAAAGTCACATATGAAGAGATGGTACTGACCCTAAACCCCATGCTCTGTCCATCTAGAGAAACTGGATTTGGAGACGGGCCTATTTGGTGATTTGACTCTGTGTCATTAGCACGCTTTCATTAGAGACTTCAGCTGCTGCCCTTTATGAATCCTGGTTATATTGCTATTCTCATAGGCTCTCAACAAAGGGCCTGATTGGAAATTGCTGTCATTCTTTTCTTTTGAACTGGAGCAGAGCTCATTTTACCATTTCCTTTTCATGTTCTTTTTTAGAAATTTGTATTTCTTTTTATTAATAAGTTCTATATGTTTCATCAAAGGAAAAAGAGAGAGAGATACCAGAAAAATGGGTGCATATCCTAACTGCTAGCTGCATCCCCTTGGTTAGGCCTCTTCCTGTACGGCTAGCTCTCTCATCTAGGTCCCAAGTAATACTTTATACATCAAAGACAGTTCTCTGGCAAAGAATGACAGGCTCACCACAACAATCACTTATCCCATTTACTCATCAGAATTATATACCATCATTTCCCTCTAAACAGGATAGCTGCCTCAGGATAGCTGGGGAGAACTACAGGGAAGGATGGGGCTGCTATCTTATATCTGGGGCCATTCAGTCCTTGTGTAAGGGAAGTAATAAACTATAACTCATGATAATATACGCTTGTCAACTGAACCCAGTCAGTCCATACGCAAGCGCAGTAGTAGGTGGGAATACGTACCTGAAAAGACTCTCACCTTCTGCCTCACTGAGTGTAATTCGTCCGTGGAATAAGTCCCAGACACAAGACAATGTCTTCAGATTCTGTGGCATTCTCTCCTCTTATGGTGACCATCTGCTATGGGTTGCCCTCCCCCCACCCCACAAAAAAAGGCTATGTTGAAGTCCTAACCTCCAGTACTAAAGAATATGAACTTATTTGGGAATAGGGTCATTGCATATATAATTAAGTTAAAATGAGGTCATACTGGAGTAGGATGGACCCCTAATCCCATAGCTAGTATCCTCATAAGAAGACCGCCACATGAAGGAAGAGACACGCAGGGAGAGAGCAGTGTGGTGACAAAGGTGGAACTACAGGCCAGGAAACACCAAAGATTGCTGGCAAACCACCAGAATTCAGGAAAGGCAAGCAAGAATTTCCCCACAGGATGGGGCACCTGGGTGGCTCAGTTGGTGAACCATCTGCTTCAGCTCAGGTCATGATCCTGGGGTCCTGGGATGGAGCCCCATGTCGGGCTCCCTGCTCAGCGAGGAGCCTGTTTCGCCCTCTCCTGCTGCTCCCCCTGTTTGTGCTCTCTCAAATAGATAAATAAAATCTTAAAAACAAAAAACAAACAAAAAAAAAGAATTTCCATACAGGTTTCAGAGGGAGGATGGCGCTGCCACCTTGATTTCAGACTAATGGCCTCCAAACCTGTGACAATAAACTTCCATTCTTCTAAGCCACCCAGTTTGTAGCCCTTTGTTGCAGCAGCCCTAGAAATGAATACATCACCTTATATATATTGCAGGGCTAAAATCCAAGGATGGGCAGTGAGGAGGTCTGGGCTACTGTCCCAATTTGGCAGCAAACCAGCAGTGAGACCTTAGGCTAGTTGCTCCACCCCACTGAGCAAGCTTCCTCATCTGTGTGAACAGGGATAATGACAGCTGCTGTGCCTACCTCAGAGATCTGCAGTGATAACTAACAAGTCTTCCTCCAGAGATGTGCTGACCAAGATGGCCTGACAGCTACTGAGAAACAATTATGTAAAAGACAGTGCTCCTGACATGGGGAATTTCACACTCTGGCTGAAAGGCCTTCTCCTATGTAAGATAACTAGCACAGGCCAAGT
The DNA here is from genome assembly GCF_002007445.2 of Ailuropoda melanoleuca. Lineage (NCBI taxonomy): Eukaryota > Metazoa > Chordata > Mammalia > Carnivora > Ursidae > Ailuropoda > Ailuropoda melanoleuca. The sequence continues at coordinate 82,201,137 of NC_048220.1, read as the reverse complement.
GCCAAGTGTGTGTCTTGGACCTGATTCCCTACTGATATCAAAAGGAGGAGGGATCTGTGGCCTGGGGTGGAGAAGAGAGCCTTCCTAAAGGACCTGGGCTGAAAAAGGATTGATTAGAAGAATACTGGATATCTGCAGGATGTTCAGGAACCATACTCGACATTATGCCCAGAAGTAGTCCCAAGAAACCACCCCTGCAGCCACTGTAGGGGTGCAGATACCAAAACTAGGACCACCAATACCACTCGCCCTAGACACTGGCTGGTGCCACTCCCACCTGGAAACTAGATACAGTATTGCTGCCACTACTCTCAATAGAACAGAGGGTCACTGTGACTTAACCACACGTGCTGTCAGTCCAAGCCTGGGGACAAATGATTGACACAGCCCAGTCATATGTTAATAGTCTAGCTCAATGCTGTCCAATAGAAATACCGTGCAAGTCACATACATAATCCTAAATTTCCTAGTAGCCACATCAAGAAAATCATAGAAAAAAAGTTAAATTAATTTTAATAATATGTTTTATTTAACCCAACGTATCCAAAATAGTACCATTTCAACATATGATGCTAGCTGCATTTCAAGGGTTCAATAGCTATGTGGCCAGGGGCTATCATATTTGATGGTATAGCTTTAATAGGGAGCCCAGCAAAATAAGTGTGTGCACTTGTGATTTCCATAGTGAGAGGTGGGCTCTGCTTCGTAAGGAAGGCCGTTTCCCTAACACAGGAAGGAGGCTCAGGTGCAATCTTGTGGATGAAAGATACACTTGAACGAAAACCAAAACCGGATTATAGAAAAAAATGAAGGACTTTTATTATTAATTTTAATGCATAGTGACTGGGAGCCACTGATGTTTTCTGAACTGGGGAAGTACTTTGAAAAGTTTAAGAAAGTTACCATACAGATGTAGATATCACTTTAAGAACAGTAGACTTGGATTTAGGAGTCCTGGATTTTAGTTATACTTCCTACCTGTGAAGCCTTAGGCAAGCTGCCTCTATGAGTCTTCTCCTGTTCAGAAATGGGGATGATGATATCTATCTCTCAGGCTTGTGAGGATTCAATGAGATAATGAATGTGAAAATGCACAACAGCTAGCAAGCACTCAATAAACGTCACTTGAATCTGAATGAATCTGAATATCTAGTTGGAGATTTAGATAAATAGTAGGGAGGTTGAGCTATTTCCGCAAAGCCAAGAAGAATACTCTAGAATAAAAGCAAGAAATACATATTTCAGATACTTCAATTCTGCCTCAGTTTGGACCAGTTAAAATATGTACTTGTTTCAATGAACAAAGGAAAAAAAAGAGAGAGTGAGAAACCAAGAAACAGATTCTTAACTCTAGAGAGCAAACTGATGGTTATCAGAGGGGAGGAGGGTGGGGGGATGGGTGATATAGGTGAAGGGGATTAAGAGTACACTTACCATAATGAGCACTGAGTAATGTATAGAATTGTTGAATCACTATATAGGATACCTGAAAGTAATTTCACAGTATATGTTAACTATGGTGGAATAAAAATTAAGAACTTAAATAAAAATATGTACTTGTTTCCTCAGTAGCCCATTTCTTCCTTACAGCCTTTACTGGTCATTCCTGGCTAGAGGTGGTCTCTCCTTCTACGGTCCAGAGTTCTCCTTTGGGTAATATGATGTAGTTTGTTGGACTCATGTCTCATTCTCTTCACAGGGTACATACATGAGGGCAGAGACCACATCTCATTCATCTTCGTGTGTTTTTTTAAAGATGTATTTGCTTATTTGAGAGAGAGATTGGGGGGGAGGGGCCGAGGGAGAGGGAGAGAGAGAATCTCAAGCAGACTCCCCACTGAGCATGGAGCCTGATGCAGGGTTCAATCCTATGTCCCTGAGATCTTGACCTGAACTGAAATCAAGAACCTGTCACTTAACTGACTGAGCCACCCAGGTGGCCCTCGTTCACCTTCATATCTATCCCCCCATATTGTCTTGAACTGAAAGTCCAAACGGACAAGATCAGCAAAATTTGGCAATTTTTTTTAAGATTTTAATCTTAAATAATCTCTACACCCAATGTAGGACTTTAACCCACAGCCTTGAGATTAAGAGTTGCACATTTCACCAACTGAGCCAGCCAGGTGCCCCGAAATGTGGTAATTTTAGAAATTGGATGATGAGTACTATGAATACCCATTATTACTATTCTCCTTTCTTTTAGGTTTGCTTGGAAATTCTCGTAATAAAAAGTTTTTTAAAAACCAAGAAATTTCTGCTTCAAGATGGTGGAACAAGTTTATTTCTCTCTGTATCCCATTAAAATGCCAGCAGTAGGGCTTAATTTTCCATGGAACTAATGGAGGTTAAGCTTCAGGGGCCCTTGCCTGCAGAGGTCCTTACCAAGGTCCCAAAATCTGCCTTAGCAAAATGTTCACATATTTGTAAGTTTTTCTAAAATCTGCAAAAGTAATATATTTCAATTGTATTGGTTAAGGACACTGTCTCTTCTGATTTCCCCTCTGGCACAGTTTTCCTTGTGTCAGGTAGCATTAGAGTGGCTGTAGTCATTTTTGGGGTCCAGCTAAGGGGAAGTTGTGTTTCAGATACAATTTGTTTGAATTACAAGCTGTTACTAATAACAAGTTGCCAAGCTGAAGAAAAAAAAAACTATCAGTAATAACAATTCTTTTTGATCAACCATGCTTGAAGAAAGACCAAATTATCTTTCTGTTCAATCTATAAAAATTTGATAGAATAAAGTCACTATCATATGAAAATCCATACCAAAAAAACACCCAAAACCAAAACCAACAAAAAAACCCCCACATCCAGACCCTCCTCCAAATGCAGAGGAAAAGTATGTCAGTATAGTATAGCGTACACAGTGCGTGTGCATGCGTGCGTGCGTGTGAGTGTGTGAGGGGGTGTGTGTGTGCGTGCGTGTGTGAGTGTGTGTGCGTGCGTGTGAGTGTGTGTGCGTGAGTGCATGCGAGTGTGTGAGTGTGAGTGTGCGTGCGTGTGTGTGCGTGTGAGTGTGTGTGTGCATGCGTGTGTGTGTGAGTGTGTGGTATAGTCACTGGTACTGTCATAGCGTTATATGGTGACAGATGGTAGCTACACTTTCAGGGAGCGTAGCCCAGTGTAGAGAGTTGTTGAATCACTATGCTGTACACCTGAAACTAATATAACATTGTGTATCAACTATACTTCAACAAAAAAATTATGTCAGGTGGGGGAAGGGGTGCCTGGGTGACTCACTCTGTTGAGCATCTGACTCTTGATCATAGTTCAAGTCTTGATCTCAGCGTGGTGAGTTCAAGCCCCGTGTTGGGCTCCATGCCCAACTTAAAATATGTTGGGCAATAAAATAATAAATACATTATATTGGTTTTTTGATTTTGTAATGCTTGTGGATTTTGTGCCAGTATTCCAAGATTTGTAATTTGTTGTGATTTATTTTCTCATTTTAATAAATATTCATTTTTCTTACTTAAGTCTGTCTTCAAATTTTGTATTTTTTCCCTAATTACGGGCTCCAAAGTTGATCTTTCATAACACATGGATCTCTGAAATTATAATTATTTGGACTTCAACACCCCCCTCTCAGCAACTGATAGAACTAAGAGTTAGAAAATGAGCAAAGACCTAGAAGGCCTGAGCAACACAATGAACCAACAGGATCTAATTGACATTTATAGAACACTCCATCCACAACAGCAGAATGCACATTTCTTTTTTTTTTTTTAAAGCACTGTTAATAGACCACATGCTGGGCCAAAAAGCAAATGTTAACAAATTTAAAAGAACTGAAATCATACAAAGTAGGCTTATTGACCATTATGAAATCAAATTAGAAATCAGTGAGGGAAAGGCCACAGGAAAATTAATCTACTTGGAAATTAAACAACACACTTTAAAATCATACCTGGTCAAGAGAGGAAGTCTCAAAGGAAATTAAAAAACGTACAGAACTGGGATGCCTGGGTGGCTCAGTCAGTTAAGTGTCTGCCTTCAGCTCAGGTCATGATCCCAGGGTCCTGGGAATGAGCCCCACAACAGGCTCCCTGCTCCATGGGGAATCTGCTTGTCCGTCTGCTCCTCCCCCCGCTTATGTTCTCTCTCTCTCAAATCCATAAATAAAATCTTTAAAAAAACTGAATAAGATTAAAATACAACATATCAACATTTGTGGGTTGTAGCTAAAGCAGTGTCAAGAAGGAAATTCACGTGTTACATGATTCCCTAAGAGGGAAAGATCATGTTAGACAAAGTCTCAAGTCTGTAAACTCAAGAAACCAGAAAAAAGAAGAGCAAAAGAAACCCGAAGCAAGTAGAAAGAAAGAAATGATACAGATAAGAGCAGAAATCAATGAAATTGGAAAGGGAAAACAATTTTTAAAAAACCACAAAAAGATAGCTAATAGCTTCTAGCAAGACTGACAAAATAAAAAGAGAGAAGACACAAACCAACAATATCAGTAATAAAACGGTATATCATCACAGTTCCTGCAACCTTTAAAGGAATAATAAGGGAATACCACAGAGATATTTATTTATTTATTTAGATTTTATCTATTTATTTGACAGAGAGAGACAGTCAGTGAGAGAGGAAACACAAGCAGGGGGAGTGGAGAGGAAGAAGCAGGCTCCTAGCGGAGAAGCCTGATGTGGGGCTCGATCCCAGGACTCTGGGATCACGCCCTGAGCCCAAGGCAGACGCTTAGCGACTGTGCCACCCAGGCGCCCCCCACAGAGACCTTTAAACTTATGAATTCAACAACTTAGAAAAAATGGACCAGTTCTTCAAAAACTACAAATGACAGAAGCACTAATGAGAGGATATAGATTCATTCTACAGCCACTAGCAAAAACGAATTTGTCATTAAAATTCCCGGAGAAAGAAATGGAGAATTCTATAAAATATTTTGAGAAGCATTAACACCAATTTTATACAATCTCTTCCAGAGAATAGAAGAGCAGGGAGGGGCCCCTGGGTGGCACAGCGGTTGGGCGTCTGCCTTCGGCTCAGGGCGTGATCCCGGCGTTCTGGGATCGAGCCCCACGTCAAGCTCCTCCGCTGTGGGCCTGCTTCTTCCTCTCCCACTCCCCTGCTGTGTTCCCTCTCTCGCTGGCTGTCTCTATCTCTGTTGAATAAATAAATAAAATCTTTTAAAAAATAAATAAATAAATAAATAAAATCTTAAAAAAAAAAAAAGAAGAAGAGCAGGGAATATTTCTCTCCTTACTTTGTAAGGCCAGCATTATTCTGATACCAAAACTAGAAAAAGACGGTACAATAAAGAATACTACGGACCAACATCTCTTGTAAATGTAGGTGTGAATATCATCAACAAAATGTTAGCAAGTCAAATCTAACAATTAAAAAATGTCTTAAGTTTTTATTTGGATTTTTATTAAATTTTTTAAAAGATTTTATTACTTATTTATTCAACAGAGATAGAGACAGCCAGCGAGAGAGGGAACACAAGCAGGGGGAGTGGGAGAGGAAGAAGCAGGCTCCCAGCAGAGGAGCCTGATGTGGGGCTCGATCCCATAACGCCGGGATCACGCCCTGAGCCGAAGGCAGATGCTTAACCGCTGTGCCACCCAGGCGCCCCTGGATTATTATTAAATTTTGTATTAAAAATATGCATGACCAAGCAGGATTTATTCCAAGTATGCACGGCTGGTTCAACACTCAAAAATCAATTCATCTGAATCTATACTGTAATTTGCATATCAATAGGTTAAAGAAGCAAAATCATATGATCACATCAACTGATGCAGAAAAGCATTTGACGAGATCCAAACCGAACACCTATTCATGACAAAACCTGCATTTTCTACCATGCCAACAAATGCTCATAAAAGGGAATACACCCATGAATATTGAGAATGGGAGAGTGTTCCATCAACTGAGGGGAGATTTTGACAAACATCTGGAAGACAGAAAGTGATGGAAGAACTAAGGTGGAGACACTCCAGTCCAGAGTGTAAACCGAGGAAGACTGCGGCAGAAGACCACGGCAGTGGTGGCTGCTAGTTCTTGGAGAAGTCTAGCAAATATGTGGGTTAACAAGTCAGGTACGGAAACAGGAATGGGATATGGAGTGTTGTCAACACTAGTGTTCCCTAACCGTTTCCATGTCATGGCACACGTGGAAAATAGGAATATGAGTAAGAGAACCGTTTTAAGGACATGACTTTCAGACCCCCAGATTTCGTATGGCCTGTCTCTAAAACTGAATTGCCTGACGCAGCATCCTCAGTCAAAGTAGTTCTCCTTTCTCATCTCCAGTTTCACAGTAGCTCTCCCACCACTTCACCGAAGAAAAGCATTCTTCAGTGATTTATCACCCTGGATGCCAAGCAAAGGAATAGTTCAACGTTAATCACTGCCTTATAAATGCCCCCAGTCCATCTCATCATGCAAATTAAGACACTGATTTCTAATACATTTTACTTTGTGCTAATAATTTTTCTTTAATCAATAAAGATTAATTTTTTAACACATTGCCTTTTGTTCACAAAAATATAATAGATTAAATTCATTTTGTTTCTAGCAGAGAAATACGATAAGATTATTAATAAGAGACTTTCCCACACTTTTACTTCTGGTTAAGATGGAGTAACAAGTACCACATATACCCCATGCTTTAAATAACCCCAAACTGGACACAATATGTGAACAATGTTTTTTGAGACCCTGGACACCTGGCAATAGAGAACAGTGAGCCCCAAGAGACAGGGAACAAATGTCTTAGATGTTTCTCTTGCTCGTTCGTTCTGAGGAAGCCAGTTCCCATGTTGTGACCTGCTCCCCGGAGAAGCCCATGTGGCATGGATCTGAGAGGGTCTCTGGCCAATAGCCAGTGAGGTCCTGAGGTCCTCATTCCAACGGTTCGCAAGGAATGCAATTCTGCCAACACTCATGTGAGGCAGCCTGGAAGTGCATCCTCCCCTGGTCGAGCCTTTAGAGAACACCCCAGCCTCGGTGGCTAACAGCTTCATGGGAGATCTCAAGCCACAGGCAGCCGCATAAACCATGCTCAACCAGTCGACCTATAGAAACTGTGAAGTGATAGCTGTTTGTTGTTTCAAGTTGCTAAGTCTTATGATGATTGGTTATACAGCAATAGCTTAATATAGGAAGACAGACTTCAAAAAGTATGAATTCCATTTCTAACACTACTGCAATTGGGCAAAGAACAGGCTTGAAAATCCTTCATCGCATAACCAATTACACATTTTAATTATTTTTCTTCTATGTCTTGTACCTGCTTCAACTTTTCATTTGTAATAGACAAAAATGCCCTTCTTCTAAGCTCCACCTATTCCTTACAGCTTTCCAACGAAAGTGACTGAATGTAATGAAGTAAGCAGCCAGAGATGCTGTGCTTTTCTGTCTAATGACAGGAAAAAAAAAAAAAAGACAACACTCCATCTGGGTGAAAATTAATAATTAGCCATATCCAATTCCTGGACATCTGGCTTTTAAATGAAACCGAACAGCATAGTAATGTCTGTTTCCCAGGGCATTCTTTTACCGAAAATGCTATTTATTCTTCTCGTCTTTAAAAGGAGAGCACCACTGCAATTTTAAATATCAAGTTACCAAAGATTTGTCTCAAATTTTTTGCATATTACCATAGTGTTATATATTTGTTGCAGAAAATTTGGAAACAACAGAAAATCACAAGAAGAAGGGAAAAAATGTCACCATCTGAGATAATTGTTAACATTTTGATGACTATATTTCCAGATTTGACTATAAAAATAAAAGGCATTTCAGAATAACAGTTTTTCTCCATCAAAAACAAATCATTTAAAAAAACCCTACAGAGTATTTTAATGAATGAAATTTACTGAAGAACACCAAACCCTTTATTCTACTGAAATCCACATCCATTTCCTCATACAATTTATGGTGTGGCTGTTGACATTGATATTTCAGCCCTGACAACCAATCTGAATCGCTCAGGTAAATATCCCATACGGTTAAAGCAGTTCCAGCAGCATTTTGAGAGTAGTGGGGCTCAGGGAAACAACATAGGTTTGCACCCACTCTCCCCTCATGTTGCCAGTGCTGCCCCAGAATTTGTGGTGGGGGAGGGGTTCATAGACTCGCACCTGGAGCCAGCTCAAAGAAGTACTAGAGACCTGACTTGTTAAATTTCAGGAATTTCCTGAGCTGGTTATTTAACACAGTCATTACTAAGAATTAAATGATACAAACTTACAATTTAATTATATTCAAAACAAAGGTAATAAACACTCAAAACTCATCACTTTTTCATGATTTTACTACATTTTGTTATTACCTATGTTCCTGGTGTTCTTTCCATCTACTTAATCTGTATAGTGGGGGTACTATCTCACGGCTTGCTGGGGCACATCTTTTTGTTGTGTGTCAGTAATTCATTTCTTTTTACTGCAGTATCGGATTGCAGCATACAATGCTATAGTTTGTTACTCATTCACGAGCTGAAGAACATTCGGGTTGCTTTTAGTTTGGAATGATTATGAATAATTCCACTTGGTTTGTTTGTTTATTCCAAGAGTGTTTTTTTAAGGATTTTATTATTAAGTAATCTCTACACCCAACATGGGGGCTTCAACCCACAACCGTGAGATCCAGAGTCACACACTCCACCCACCAAGCCAGCCAGGCACCCCCTAAAGACAATTTTTTAAGAGCACTTTTAAGTTTGCCACCAAATTGAGAGGAAGGTACAGAGATTTCCCACATACTCCGTGCCCCACCTTACATAATAGCCCACCCATTACCGACATCAATCAGCAGAGTGGTACGTTTGTTACCAGGTATGAACCTTCATTGTCATGTCACAATCACCCAAAGTCCATCGTTTGCGTTAGGGTCACTATGGGTGTGTATCTTCTACGAGTTTGGACAAATGTTTAACAAGTACACCCATGTTATAACACCATACGGAGTACTCTCACTGCCCTAAAGGTCTATGTGTTGCCTGTTCTATTCTGCATCATCCCTGCACTGCAAGTCACTCCCACCCCACCCTCGGCAACCACTGGTGTTTTATTATCTCTACAGTTTTGGGCCACCTGGGTGGTGCCGTTGCTTAGGCCTCCAACTCTTGGTTTCAGCTCAGGTTGTGATCTTACGGTCATGAGATCGAGCCCTGCATTGGGCTCTGTGCTCAGCATGGAGTCTGCTTAAGACTCTCCTCCCCATGCCCTCTCTCTCTCTCTCTCTCTCTCTCTCTCTCTCTCTCTCGTGTGCGTGTGCGTACGCGCGCTAAAATAAATAAATCTTTAAAAAAAATAAATCTTGATGAAGTACAAATTATCAGGTTTTTTTTAATGTATCGTGTTTTTAGTGTTGTATCTAAGAAATCTTGCCTAACCCAAGGTCACCAAATTCTTCTCCTGTGTATCTTCTAGAAGTTTTACAGTTACAAGTTTTATATTTCTATGATCTATTTTTGCATATGATACAAAATTAAGAAGAGGTTCTCCCTCTCTTTTTCTCTTTTTTTTCCTGCATATGTATGTCCAGTTGCTCTAGCATCATTTATTGAAAAGACTACTGTTTCTTCATTGACTTGTCTTTGCATCTTTGTTGAAAAATCAGTTGACTATAAGTATGTATATGGGTTATGTTAGAATTTTTAAATAAGACCTTCTTTGTCAGAGACTATGAATGACTGTTTCCTGGGAAGGAAAGGGATAAAGGGCCATAGACACTAACGTCACCTTCTCAGGGTTTAGCAAATTCTTGAAGCAGGAACGTTGGAGGAAGGCTCAGGCCTAGGTTTGCTTTACCGTGAACTAGAGAAGACAAGTTTTTGGTTGATTACTAACTACCCTGCTTATTATATATCTTATATGTCTGAATACAAGGCAATCCTGAATATAAGGAAACCCTCCATTTTTTTCCACTAAAATAATTTTTAAAGACTTTTTTAGGTCAACTTAAATGTCATATATACTCTTGGGGATGCAGGAAAAAAACAGTAAAATATCTCTTTTTTAAAACTTTGTTATAATTAACAATTATTTATAAAAATTCCGTATTATATAATATGATATATACATTTAGGAATGTTGCCTTTTTTTTAAATTTGCTTATCATGACATAGTTTTACTTCAGTTTTTCACATGTATACTTATCAGAATCTTTGCCAGTACTGGGACTCCTTCTTGTGTCAGCTAACCTAGCGTCCTCAGAGCACACCAGCACCTCTACGTTATTTGAAACACAGTACTATTTGAATCTCTGCAGGAAGCTGTCTTCAGCAATTTTATCACAAGCCACAAGCACCTGTTTGCATACCATTAGAGTAGTTGACATTTTTATTCATTCTGCACTCATGCACTTGTGAGTTCCACCTCATAATTATTTATAGTGGGTTTCTTTTTTAAGAAAATATATCTAGGAATTGTATTGTGCCTCTTCCAGTCTCCCTTTCAGGAAGGATGGTGGTAGAAAGGGGAGAAAAGTAAGGCACTTAAACCCCTGAAACTCATAGTGCAGGGATTGTGCAAATAGGGAACTGAGGAACAGGGGTTGATAAATGGGGTGGAGTCACCTCCCAGGAATGCACTCATGGGGCAGGAGAGTGAGCTCTCGGAGGAAGGTGAAGCATCCTTGGCTATTGGGTGATAAGGACAGTCTGGGTTCTTGGGGGCTTTTGTCCTTGCCTGATGAAGCAAGCTGGGCTCAGAGTTAAGAGTCTCATCCATATCCCGCACCAGGAGAACTGGTCAAGGGGCTTATATTTTGATGGCTCGTTTGTAAGTCTTGGGCTTTAATTTCTGTCCTCTGACTTGGAGACCTTCAGACAGCCTTACGAAATGGAAAGCCATGAGTGTGTACCTCTTTGCTTACGTCTTCACAGAAGGCAACTTAGTACCTTTGTTCATGTTACTGAAGAGATCCGGAAAAGCTTTTGTTCCTGGCCTCAATCCACTGTGCCTTCTGAAGTCCTTCACATCTCCCTTTGGAAAATCACGTTTTTTTATTCAGCTGAGCAGACATGGCCCCCCCTCAGTGTCTGCTGTCCAGATTCGTGCCCTGTCCCATCTCCCCTGTGTCCTGTAGGAAGCGTGTCTGTGTGTGTGTGTGCATGTGTGTGCGTTACGCATGTGTGTCCCCCACTAGACCGTGAGCTCTTAGACGACGAGGCCCTTCCACACAGACTAACCATCACGCCGCCCGGCAGAGGAGAAACAGAGTCCACGTCTGGTGTCACAGAGCAGACAACGGAGGGTGAATTCAGAGCTGAGAGGGGATAAATTGATAACCACACAGCATCTGATGCCTGCCAAGTTCAGGCTTCCTTCCGTTCATCCTCATCTGTAGTCCTTTTTCCTGCAGACGGGGACTCTTTTCAGTGTTCCCAGGCGTCACTGTATACACTGGGGTAGAGCCCTGCCCCCAGCCCAGGGGGATTGAGTTGTGTGCTGGGGACAACAAAAACAGTCCCCCCACTAAGAAAAGAGAGAAACAGTAGCATCACTAGATGCTGTGTTCTTGGCGGGAGTTGGGTGCTGGTGTGGGTTCTTTTGCCATTTGCAGACAAGAGCCCTTATATCTGCATAGAGGTAGGGGCCACCTTCTAGATCTTTGTATGTGATGAATCCAGTCAGCCAGGTGGATGTTGGAGCTTTCACTCTTGAGCTACTCAGGCAGGAGTCACTGAGGTCACAGGTAGCAGCCCCTGCCTACGCTTGCTGTAATACTTTCTCTCAGGCACGTCCAGTGATACCAAACACCACAGATGTGACAGTGAAGTCCTGGGATGCTGTGCAGGTAAGCAGACCAGCAGTAAGGCAGGTGTCATTGCCATTACTCGTCATCTGCATAACATTGCCTGGTGCTGGGGGGAGGTGGGCAGTGGAGAAGGTGGGAAGAAACCCCAAGTGTTCTGTGCCCCCAGCTGTGGAAACCAAAGATACTTCATGGGGTCCCCACAGAACTGCTAGTGAGCAGGTGTAGGCTCCCAGGATCCCACTCCCAGGAAACACGGCTCCCGGTGACACTTGAGGGCCTTCCAGACCACAGCCTGCGTATTCCTCCCGCCTAGCTAGCTTATTCACTGTTAAGCAAAGGATTTCCTCCAAACCTCAATACCCCTCTACTAGCGCCCATCCCCACATACCAAAAGTACCCAGGATTAGTTTCCAGATCATAGCTCTCTATTCCAGAAGCACCTTTGGGAGAAATTGCTTGGGAACTGATGGGTTAGAGGTGCTGAGATTATTAATAATCAAAGACATGTCTCTTTGCTGAGATCAGCAAGAACCAATTGCTGCATGAGAAATCAGATACTGGCAAAAAGGATAGAATTTGAAGCTTCAAAGAAATCCACAAGCTCAATGGAAAAAAAAAACACTAGATTTCGCTAGGAATAACTTTAGAATTTAGATTTTAGCTATTATTTCTAAGAATAAGAATAGTATTTTGGGGCGCCTGGGTGGCATAGCAGTTGGGCGTCTGCCTTCAGCTCAGGGCATGATTCCGGCGTTATGGGATCGAGCCCCACATCAGGCTCCTCCGCTATAAGCCTGCTTCTTCCTCTCCCATTCCCCCTGCTTGTGTTCCCTCTCTCGCTGGCTGTCTCTATCTCTGTTGAATGAATAAATAAATAAATAAATAAATAAATAAATAAATAAAAGAATAGTATTTTAATATATGGTACCTGATTGCAATGAGATTTTGTTTTATTTGTAATGTTTCTCTATAACCCCTCTGCTGCCTGTGTTCAAAGGAGTAGCTACAAAGTTATTTCATTTTGAAATAAAGAGCAGGTTGGGCTAAGATATGCCTTTTTAAAATCTCCAGATCATAGAAAAGAGTCAAGAAAAGAAATCTGGAAAGAAGAGAGGAAGAGAGTTTAGCTGAGACTATTTATACTGCCCCCAGGCTTTCTTTCCACCTTCTCCCACCCAGCTTTAGACACCTCTCCCTTCTCTCTGTGGGAGGTAGAGACCTCTCATAAACTTGGAAACCCTGGAGCAGAGGGTTTGACTTTTGGTTCTCTGGAACCCAGAGTGGAAGTGGCAGCGTGGGAAGTGAAGCAGAGAGAAGGCTGGAGACGGTGCTCAGAGCCTGAACATGGAGCTTCCTATAGTTTCCAGCACAGGCAAGACAGAGGTCATGTTGCCTTGGGGCAGGTGACCCTGCCCAGGATCTTGGGAGGGCAACCCAAAGGACCAAGATGGAGGCTCAGACTCCAAGCTTCACTAGAGCCAGGAGGAGCTGAGCGAGGTGGGGTGAGAGACCTTATTATATGAAGACAACAGACTACAAATTATTCAGCGGCAAATCTGTCAGCTAAAGCAAGGACGGAAACATCTGAGGCACAACCAGGCCCTTTCTTGCTGTTCTTCCCCTGCACCAGAAACAACCTGATGGGGGAGAGAAGAGGAGAATCTTTCCAAGCGGAGAACAGCTTTGATGTTGAATGTGAGCTCCAAATGGACTGAACCTTTGACTGAATATTCACTCCAAGACACTAACTTTGGGAGTGACAAGACTGAGTCTCTCCCCATCATTGAAAATGGGGATTTTAGAGTTACATTGAATTCAGTTACAGAGAAATAAGCTAACTTTGCTTGAGTTCTTTGTTAATTGTGGGTTTTAAATCCATTACACTATCGTATTCTCTCTTTGAAATCTTAAGTCACATACCTGGTATAGACAGGTATGTGACTCAGATGTGAGCTCAGTAAATAGTATGGGCAGTGTCTGTGGGTTCTGCAGTCCACACTTGGAGCCCTTGGGCACATTTCACCCACCTGAGTATCTGGCTAAGAGGCTCCAGAACTTTTCAACTTGTCCCAGCTGACAATAGCCCAGTGATGACTTAGCTTCTTCAGAGGGCAGGACACATTATACATCCCACTAATTATCTTTATATGACCAAAAAAATAACATTTATTAGGCACTTATGGCATGCTAACTGCCAGCCTGTAAATAATATGTTGCAGGATAGGAACTTACTTTGAGAAGCTCATTGGGGAAAACAAGGAGATAAGACATCAGGCTTGCAAATATATCCTAATAAAAGCATTTGCTAAATAGTCCAGGCCAAATCTCTCAAATTGCAAATTGCTTTCCCCTCTCCTTTGACGACTAAGAGGACAAAGGGCGGCAAAGGGGCAGGGTGCCAATCCGGGACAGGAATGAAGCAATGAGTGAAGTTGTGAAGGCGTCAAAGCAGAAATGTCACAACTGTAAGAATGGAGAAAGACTGCATAAGCATTCCCCCTAGCAAGCTGCTTGTCTGACCTTCCTTCTCAGTCTGGCTTCCTCCTTTACCATGAGTCAAATTCACAGTATTGCCAGTGAGAAGTCTCCTGTGATTCTAGTCTCGTCTGACCTGTGGGAAGTCCAACTGGGAGAAAGCTGTCAAGTAGAGGGGACTGCAGGTGTAGGGCGGTGTCAGTATGGCCTTGGGGGCAGAAGTGGGAGGGGGAGGGGCTAGCTGAGCAAATGAGAAGACTGCCAGGTGCTAAGAAAGAAAGGCATTATTTCCTTTCACTCTAGTGGAAAGAATAATAGGCTTCTTAAACTTATTCAAGGTAGAAGTGTCTTCTGTTACAGGGCTCTGTCATTTCTCCTGCAGTAAATGCCCAGTCACCCTCCCCTCAACCGAGAGAGACTAATCCATTCTGAGGGAGAGGTCGGTTATCTTTGTAAAAATACTTTCTGCTGCGACACTCACTTGACAGGACACTCGATGGAGGTCACTTTAAAATACAATAGCCTCATCTCTTCATTTGTATGCAATTTCATTTTTCAAGTAATAGGTCTTTTCAAATAGAATTTGCTTTGGTCTAATCCTTTAAAATGTCCCTGCAACTAAGCAATAATGTGAGTACAAAGGTGAGTGCATATTAATTCTAAAATCGATTCTATTTATTAAATGTTTTACTTTTTTCAAATGCTCAATGTAGTTTAATACTTACGTTTCAAACCCCTTCACTGACCCTTGCTGTCTCAGTAAGACAGGAATAGCATAGCATTAAATTAATTTCCACAGCAACTAATATCATAAACACCAGATTATGGCTTTGTTACAAAATGTAGCAGATGGGAGAAGGAGCTGAGAAAAACAAAGCTCCCTTCAAAACATGGTATTTCTAAAACAGTTTTTAAAACCGATAGCGAAGGGAATACCGAGTAGTAAGCTTCAAAGTAAATTGCATAATATTTACCTAAATTTCATCCTTACTTCCAAGAATTGTGCCTAGAACCCAAGTCTTATTTCACAAATTAGCTCATAGGAGTTATGTAAGAATGACGGTAGAACTTTTTGGCAAAAATATCCCCGTAAGGACCTATTCACATGTGTTGTTTCTCTATTACCCACAGATTTCGATTACAAATTGTCTTTTCAGGTGGTAAATAAAGAAGATACTGGACTCGCCTTTAGCAAGGGAACAAAGTGGGCCCTTCGGGTACCAGACTTTAACCTGTTTGGGGCTGAGTTTGGAGAAATGTGATGCCCACCATTTGCTGCTGCTGGTGGAAGGAGGAAAGGAGCAGGGGAGGGGAAGATGGGGCGAGGGCTATGTTACTTAGAATCACCAAATCCTGGGGCGCCTGGGTGGCACAGCGGTTAAGCATCTGCCTTTGGCTCAGGGCGTGATCCCGGCGTTATGGGATCGAGCCCCACGTCAGGCTCCTCTGCTATGAGCCTGCTTCTTCCTCTCCCACTCCCCCTGCTTGTGTTCCCTCTCTCCCTGGCTGTCTCTATCTCTGTCGAATGAATAAATAAATAAAATCTTTAAAAAAAAAAAAAAAGAATCACCAAATACTGACTCTAGGAGTTTAGAAAAGACGTAGTTTCTCTGTGTTTTATGAAACGAAGACCAGCCAGCTCTCCGATGGCCTCTTGTCCTGGACTGAGAACTTACAGAGAGAGAGCAGCATGGAGGACAGCAGCGTGGAGAGGGTTTAACCTCCACCATTAGCTCCTCAGCTCAAAGTTTTTTCTTTGGCCTTCAGTCCCGGGAGAACCAACTGGGTGGGGCCATCCAGAGCAGCATTTCTAAAACCACCAGAGCATCAGCTGATCAAAGTGACTCTGAAAATTGAGGCAAATGGTCTAAACAGTTCTATCAAAATTGTACTTTTGCTCAGACATACAGCTGGCTGAAGCAAAAGTGGTCTTTTTGGCTTATCTTAGACAACAATAACAATTATTTACATCATTTTAGAGTTATAGAGGAGAGTTAAAATAATTCTTTTGGATAGTATATTAATATGGATGATGCTGCTAGAATACATTTAACCACAGCATTTACTAAGAGCAAATGGCAATGCCCAAAAGACAGTTTCTGAGGTAAAATTGTAGAGTGAAGTGTGAAATGTGAACATACCTTAATCTCAAGGGTAATTGGCATAACAGTGACTTACTCCACTTGTTACGAGTTGTTAGGAGGCAGGTAATGTCCTGGGTAAAAAGTGGGCTCTGTGTGACACTCCAGTCAGTGTCTCTAACCTATCCAGAATCACATATTTTTCTTGCGTTTCCTGCCTTGGTTTATTTGGTTTAAGGCTCACGTCAAACAAGGTATAGTCTAACCTGACAAAAGAGTTTAGAACTCCTGGGTTTACGGAGCGCAAATTAACCACATCCCCACCCTGTCAAGCCATTAAGTACTGCAGTGATCTGAGCTTTGCACTGAGCAGACAAAGCCTCAAATAGGTGGCAAGAAAATGAAGGCCTGCCCCAAAGAATGTCCTGCTTCAGGCTCCACCAAGGACAAATTCTTCAGTGGAACATACCAGCAGCCACAGAAGAGCACGAGCAGAGCCTGTATCAGTGAGTCTAGAGACCACACTGTCCAGCCTAAAATTACGTTGGCCTTTGTTGAAAGCTCATTGTAGAACTGGTTATTGTCAAGATCTCACGGTAAGAGAAAAACAATCTCTTTTGACAGAGAAAGATGTTCGTAATAAACAGGGTATACTTAAAAATGGTTTTCATTGTGGAAGATTGAGTAGTTTTTTTAAGGTTAGCATTATCTGAATTTATATATCTATAAAATGAGCTTCATTTGTACATTCAATGACTCTAGCTGATTTTCCCAAAATACATCACATAGGCCAACATTCCCACCAAGCTAAGAATAGGAACAAGCTGTTAGTAAGACGGAGGGATGGCTGAGAACTAGAGCTGCCAGGACTGAATGATTAAAAATGATCCTGAAGTTGAGAAAGAGCAGAGATCTCCCCCCACTCGGTTATATTATAACATCTACAACAGTAGCACACATGCTTCTCTGATTTACAACAAGAATGGCAGAGTTCCTTAGGCCCAGGAATTTAAAATATAAATTCGCCTTCCATACTGGAGCCATGAGGGGTAGGTGCAGCTCTCTTGCCCTATGGCTTTTTCAAAAGCAGATGATTGATTTCTTAAATATGCCATGCATTTCTTGTTTCTAGTAAAGTAAAATGAAAGCTTACTATAAAGAAAGTGTTGATCAGCTATTCCTCATCTCTGGTGTAAACAGAGAGACAGGAATAGGGTTCAAGCTCATTAAAAGGGGTTTAGAGTAGGAAGGATGTCTTGAATCCAAGAGTTGTGCAGCACAGAGCAGTTCCCGATGAATGCACTGTCCCTGGAGAACTCACAGGGATGACAGGGCATACATCTGGGGGAAGAACGTGCAGGCACAATGTGGCGTACATTTGCAGGATGGAGGGGGTGGGGGTCATAAGTGTGGTAATGGAATCAGGAGTGCAAAATATTAGCTATGGAATAACAGGTTCCTCAGTTGCTAAGGAATCCTAAAAAAAAGGATGAGGAAGTGGCTGAGAGCAATGGGGAGGAGTGAATGTTTCTGTGGGTCTCACTGGGCAGCCTAGGCCCAACCAAGGCTGTGCAGAGCTGTTTTGTGCAGGTGCCAAAACGGAGCAACAAGCATCGCAGCCAAGTCTGAATCCCAGCCATCTTGCAGAGCTATTCCTGACAGTGACCTTGCTTTCCTGCACCTCAGGTCAGACCCAAGTAAGTACAGCTCTTGGACTCATAGTAAGGGCTTGAGGCTTAGCTCCTCGAGGGAAGAACAGGGGTCTACAGCCCCTCTAGGAACCGTCCCCATTTGCACAGCCCCATTCCCACCCCCATCTACTTTTCAAACTAATTCTCAGCTTGGCAAAAGTTTGGACAGCAGACTCATGCTAATCCTTCCAGAGTGTGCAAATCTGTTTATCAAGGAATTGATGAGAGAAACCTAAGTGGACAGGAGCAGGGTGGATGATTTTATTTGGGAGCAAAGCAGTTTTTGTTTTCAAACTGGACAAGTTGACCTTTCCACTCGAATGATTTGTAGTCTGGTGATACCCTCAAAATATTTTAAATAAATTCTACTGCATATCAAATAAATGGAGAAACTCTCTAGGGAATCATGTGCTGGAAATTTGCCTGCACAATTTTCCACACTGTCAAGCTAATAGGCTATCAATGCTGTGCTACTTGTTTTCTCTAAGAGAAGTTCCATTAGAGATTGTGGTTTTCATCTGTTATTTCCTGCTTGGTGACGTTTAAAAATTTTTCTGACGTTGCTATAACAAAGGTTTTGCTCACCAGTTTGTTTTCCTTTTATTGATGATAAAACATGGTAGAAGAGATATTTGGTCGCCATGTGGACACTGGGCAGATGGCAGGAAAATGGAGGGAAGGGAAGCGAGATCAGTTGAGAAAGGGAAACCTCGCTCTTCTCTCTTGAGCAGGTGTTGCTATAGGACACAGCGGTTGGGTTCATGTTCTCTGAACGCCTTCAATACCTTTGTTTATTCTTTTAAACAACTGGCTCCAGGGAAGAAAGCTCAGCGCTGTTCATACTGAGTACTACTTTATTATTATTCCTTCGTGGGCTTGAGCACCATGTAAACGACTTTCTATTTACGGGAGTTAATCACAAAGGACATCCTAACCAAAAAAGAAAAAAAAAATCTTTCCCTAAATTTTCACTGAGGTTCACTCTAGTTACGTCATTATCTTCTGGAAGTTTCTGTTAAATTCAAAAACCAAAAATAAGAAACACTTGGTAGGGAAGAACTATTTTATATCAATATTAGACATTCTTACCTTATAATATGGTAATAAGTTGATAGGGTGTAGTACACAGAATAGGGTTTTTTTCATCTTAAAAATTAAATATAATTTATAATTTCATCCATTTTAGTATTGACAAATGCAAATAGTCATGTAACTACCACTACAATCAAGATATAAAATAATTCCATCACACCAAAAAATTCCTTCACCCTTTGTGTCAAACCTTTCTCCATTCCTTAACAATCACTATCTTTTTTCTGTTCCTTTGATGTGGTTTTGGAATATAGGTGAGGTAAGGAGGGGTGAGGTCTGGAGCTGATGACCAAGCAAGAATTCTTGAGATGTCTGTGGGGCAAAATGGTGCTTTTATTAAAGCAGCGGGACAGGACCCCTGGGCAGAAAGAGCTGCTGCCCGGGGGTCTTGAGGAGTGGTGATTATATATTTGCGAGTTGGGGGAACTAAGGAAAAGGGAGGTTTCAAAAGAACTTTCATATGCTAAAGAGGACCAACCTACAAGATACCTACAACATCCCAAGATACCAGAGGCTTTGCCATTGTCAAGTTGTTTTCCCTTCTAGCAAGGTATTAACATTATGATAGCTGGGAGATTGCTGGAAGAACATCACACAAGTCCCACCCAGGAGTGGGGGGTGGGGGGTGATTGCAGGGTGTCACCTTGTGCTTTTTCTTCAGCTAGCCTTCTGCTCCCTCATCACCTATGTTTGCTTTTTCAGAACATCATATAAATGGGCTCATATAGTACATACAGCCTTTAAATCTGGCTTTAGTCACTTAGCATAATGCGTTTGAGATTCAACCATGTTTTATGTTTCAATAATTTGTCCCTTTTTATTGTTGAGTAATATCTCATTGTACGGATATAACGGATTTTGTATATTTGTTCCCTAGTTAACTGACTGCTATGGACTGCATTGTCTCTCTAAAATTCTTATGTTGAAACCCTAACACCCAGTGTAACAGTATTTGGAGAGAGGGCCTTCAGGAGGTAATTAAGGTTACATGATGTCATAAGGGTGGGCCCCTAATCTGACAGGGCTGGTGCCTTTATAAGAAGAGGAAGAGACACCAGAGCTCTCTCTGAGCACATGCACTGAGGAAAAGCCATGTGAGCACACAGAGAGAAGGCAGCCACCTGCAAACCAAGAAGAGTCCTCAGCAGAAACTGAATTGGCTGGTACCTTGACCTTGGACTTTCTAGACACCAAAGCTATGAAAAAATAAATTCCTGTTGTTTAAGCCACCTAGTCTGTGGTATTTAGCTATATATAGCAGCCTGAGCAGACTAATGCAGGGACATTTGGGTTGTTTTTATTTTTGTGATTACGAATAAGCTTTATAAGCCAGACTTAGTAGGCTTTTAGTTTTTTTAATTAAATTCTGTGGCTCGAAAATATAAAAAGTAATATTGTTGTTCAAAAATTTACAAAGTAATATTGTAGTAAGTCCAATAGATGGGCTTGTTCAGCATGTGGTCCAACTTTCTATAGAGTAGAGGCTGAAAAGTAAAAACTACGTTTAAATAGATCCTTGAAACCAGAATTTCAGATATGAATTAGATATACCATTCAAATAGACTTTTCTAAAATTTGAATTTGGAAATAAATTGTGTGCGGAAAGAAACAGAGTGGAAGTTATCCATTTTGCTGATGAAGATGTGTCCTCGGATTCCTGAATCGCAGCGAAGCCAAGTTTTCCTTCTGGCCAGCAGTGGCGGCTCTGACCCTGGCTTCTGATTTGTGGAATGAAACTAACTGGGATGAACCTGGAACCAGAAGTCAAGTTCCTAAATATTTCTCCTTCACTGCCCTCACCCCAATTTCCTGATAGTGGAAAAGCTAGCAGTTTCCTTGAGCATTTGATGTTTATCTGGGAGCTTTTTCAGGGGGACCTATGCGAGAGTCTGCTCTTCGAGCACTTCCAGTTGGTTTTGTAAGAACCTAAATTTTTGTCTTAAAGACGCTTCTGTTAAAACTAGCCAGAGGGTTTCTATTAGTTGCAACTGAATCCTGACGGATTGAGATATACAGTGAAAAGACATCCTTTCCCTGGCACCCAGTTCCCCTTTCCAAAGGCAATCACTATTATTAATTTCTCATGTATCTTTCTGGGTGTATTTTATTTTATTATTATTTTTAAAGATTTTATTTATTTATTTGACGGAGAGAGAGACAGCGAGCGAGAGAGGGAACACAAGCAGGGGGAGTGGGAGGGAAGAAGCAGGCTCCCAGCGGAGAAGCCTGATGTGGGGCTCGATCCCAGGACCCTGGGATCATGACCTGAGCCGAAGGCAAATGCTCAACCGACAGAGCCACCCAGGCGCCCCTGTCCTCCCCTTTTTAAAAACAGGAATTGTAACATGTAGCACATACTTTCCTGCATCAACTTAAAAAACTATATATATTACAAATCTTTTCCATACTGCACATAGAGTTTCCTAATTCTCTTTTATACTTGCAGAGTATTGCATTATGTATATGGATGAACCACAATTTATTTAACAAATCCCTTATTGGCGGAAATTTGTTACTTCCAATAGTTTTTCTTTTTCTTTTCTTTTTTTTTTAAGGTTTACTTATTTTATTTATTTCCATTTTTTATTTCCATTTTTAAAATTTAAATTCAATTAATTAACATATAACATATTGTTAGTTTTAGAGGTGGAGGTCAGTGATTCATCAATCTTTTATAATACCCAGTGCTCATTACATCACGTGCCCTCCTTAATGTCTATTACCCAGTTACCCCAACGGCCTACTACCCTCCCCTCCAGCAACTCTCTGTTTCCTATGATTAAGCGTCTCTTATGGTTTGTCTCCTCTCTGATTTCATCTTGTTTTATTTTTCCCTCTCTTCCCCTATGATCCTCTGTTTTGTTTCTTAAATTCTACATATAAATGAGATCATATGATAGCTGTCTTTCTCTGATTGACTTGTTTCACTTAGCATAACACCCTCTAGTTCTATCCACATTGTTGCAAATGGCAAGATTTCATTTTTTGATGGCTGTGTAGTATTCCATTGTATATGTACCACATCTTCTTTATCCATTCATCTGTTGATGGACATCTGGGCTCTTTCCATAGTTTGGCTATTGTGGCCATTGCTGCTATAAACAGCTGGGTGCAGGTGCCCTTTTGGATCACTACATTTGTATCTTAGGGGTAAATCCCTAGTAGTGGAATTGCTGGGTCAAAAGGTAGCTCTATTTTCAACTTTTTGAGGAACCTCCATACTGTTTTCCAGAGTGGCTGCACCAGCTTGCATTCCTACCAACGGTGTAAGTGGGTTCCCCTTTCTCTGCATCGTCACCAACATCTGTCATTTCCTGACTTGTTAATTTTAGCCATTCTGACTGGTGTGAGGTGGTAACTCATTGTGGTTTTGATTTGGATTTCTCTGATGCTGAGTGATGTTGAACATTTTTCCACGTGTCTGTTGGTCATTTGGATGTCTTCTTTGGAGACATGTCTGTTCATGTCTTCTACCCATTTCTTGATTGGATTATTTGTTCTTTGGGTGTTGAGTTTGATAAGTTCTTTATAGATTTTGGATACTAGCCCTTTATTTGATATGTCATTTGCAAACATCTTTTTCCATTCTCTCAGTTTTGGTTTTGTTGACTGTTTCCTTTGCTGTGCAAAAGATTTTATCTTGATGAAGTCCCAGTAGTTCATTTTTGCCTTTGTTTCCCTTGCCTTTGGAGATGTGTCTCGCAAGAAGTTGCTGTGGCCGAGGTCAAAGAGGTTGCTGCCTGTGTTCTCCTCTAGGATTTTGATGGATTCCTGTCTCACAGTTAAGTCTTTCATCCATTTTGAGTCTATTTTTGTGTATGGCAAAAGGAAATGGTCCAGTTTCATTCTTCTGCATGTGGCTGACCAGTTTTCCCAACACCATTTGTTGAAGAGACTCTTTTTTCCATCGGATATTCTTTCCTGTTTTGTAAAGATTAGTTGACCATGGAGCTAAGGGTCCATTTTTGGGTTCTCTGTTCTGTTTTGTTGATCTATGTGTCTGTTTTTGTGGCAGTACCATACTGTCTTGATGGTTACAGCTTTGTAATAGAGCTTGAAGCCCAGAATTGTGATGCCCCCAGCTTTCTTTTTTTTTTCTTCCCCCAACATTCCTTTGGCTATTTGGGGTCTTTTGTGGCTCCATACATATTTTAGGATTTTTTTGTTCCAGCTGTGTGAAAAAAGCTGATGGTATTTTAATAGGGATTGCATTGAATGTGTAGATTTCTAGGTAGCATAGATGTTTTAACAATATTTGTTCTTCCAATCCATGAGCATGGAACGTTTTTCCATTTCTTTGTGTCTTCCTCAATTTCTTTCATGAATGTTCCGTAGTTTTCTGAGTACAGATCCTTTGCCTCTTTCATTAGGTTTATTCCCAGATATCTTATGGTTTTGGGTCCAACTGTAAATGGGATCAACTCCTTAATTTCTCTTTCTTCTGTCTCATTGTTAATGTATAGAAATGTAACTGATTTGTGTGCGTTGATTTTATACCCTGTCACTTTGCTGATTCTTGTATGAGTTCTAGGAATTTTGGGTGGAGTCTTTTGGGTTTTCCACATAGAGTATCCTGTCATCTGCTAAAAGTGAGAGTTTGACCTCTTCTTTGCTGATTCGGATGCCTTTTATTTCTTTTAGTTGTCTGATTGCTGAGGCTAGGACTTCTATACTATGTTGAACAGCAGTAATGAGAGTGGACATCCTTGCCATGTTCCTGACCTTAGGGGAAAAGCTCTCAGTTTTTCCCCATAGAGAATATTTGCTGTGGGCTTTTTGTATATGGCTTTTATGATATTGAGGTATATTCCCTCTATCCCTACACTGTGAAGAGTTTTAATCAAGAAAGGATGCTATACTTAGTCAAATACTTTTTCTGCATCTATTGAGAGGATCATATGGTTCTTGTCCTTTCTTTTATTTATGTAGTATATCACATTGATTGATTTGCAGATGTTGAACCACCCTTCCAGCCCAGGAATAAATCCCACTTGGTCATGGTGAATAATCCTTTTAATGCATTGTTGGATCCTACTGGCTAGTATCTTGGTGAGAATTTTTGCATTCATGTTCATCAGGGGTATTGGTCTGCAATTCTCCTGTATGGTAGGGTTTTTGTCTGGCTTTGGGATCAAGGTAATGCTGGCTTGATAGAGTTGGGAAGTTTTCCTTCTATTTTTTTTTGTTATGGATATGTTCAGGTTTTGACAGAGATAGAGACAGCCAGCGAGAGAGGGAACACAAGCAGGGGGAGTGGGAGAGGAAGAAGCAGGCTCATAGTGGGGGATCCCATAACGCTGGGATCACGCCCTGAGCCGAAGGCAGACGCTTAATGACTGCGCCACCCAGGTGCCCCTCCATTTTTGTTTTTTGAAACAGCTGCAGAAGAATAGGTATTAATTCTTCTTTAAATGTTTGGTAGAATTCCCCTGGGAAGTCATCTGGCCCTGGGCTCTTGTTTGTTGGGAGATTTTTGATTACTCCTTCAATTTCCTTGCTGGTTATGGATATGTTCAGGTTTTCTATTTCTTCCTGTTTTAGTTTTGGTAGTTTATATGTCTCTAGGAATGCATCCATTTCTTCCAGATTGCTTAATTTGTTGGCATATAGGTTGCTCATATGTTCTTATAATTGTTTGAATTTCTTCAGTGTTGGTTGTGATCTCTTCTCTTTCATTCATAATTTTATTTATTTGGGTCCTTTCTCTTTTCTTTTTGATAAGTCTGGTCAGGAGTTTATCAATCTTGTTAATTCTTTCAAAGAACAAGCTTCTAGTTTCATTGATCTGTTCTACTGTTCTTTTGGTTTCTATTTCATTGATTTCTGCTCAATCTTTATTAATTCTCTTCTCCTTCTGGGTTTAGGCTTTATTTGCTGTTCTTTCTCCAGCTCCTTTAGGTGTAAGGTTAGGTTGTGTATTTGAGAACTTTCGGGTTTCTTGAGGCAGGTTTGTATTGCTATATACTTTCCTCTTAGGACTGCCTTTGCTGTATCCCAAAAGTTTTGAACAGTTGTGTTTTCATTTTCATTTGTTTCCATGAATTTTTAAAAATTCTTCTTTAATCTCCTGGTTGACCCATTCATTCTTTAGTAGAATGCTCTTTAGCCTCCATGTAGTTGAGTTCTTTCTAAATTTCCTCTTGTGATTGAGTTCCAGTTTCAAAGCATTGTGGTCTGAAAATATGCAGGGAATGATCCCAATATTTTGGTACCAGTTGAGACCTGATTCGTGACCCAGTATGTGAACTATTCTGGAGAATGTTCCATGTGTACTCGAGAAGAATGTGTATTCTGTTGCTTTAGGACAGAATGTTCTGAATATATCTGTGAAGTCTATCTGGTCCAGTGTGTCATTCAAAGCCCTTGTTTCCTTGTTGATCTTCTGCTTAGATGATTTGTCCATTGCAGTGAGGGAGGTGTTAAAATCCCCTACTATTATTGTATTATTATTGATGTATTTCTTTAATTTTGTTATTAATTGGCTTATATAATTGGCTGCCCCCATGTTAGGGGGATTACTATTTATAATTTCTAGATCTTCTTGTTGGATAGACTCTTTAATTATAATATAGTGCCCTTCCTCGTCTCTTATTACAGTCTTTGGTTTAACATTTAATTTGTCTGATATAAGGATTGCCACCCCAGCTTTCTTTTGATGTCCATTAGCATGATAAATTGTTTTCCACCCCCCACTTTGAATCTGGAGGTGTCTTTGGGTCTAAAATGAGTCTCTTGCAGACAGCATATTGATGGGTCTTTTTTATCCAATCTGATATTCTGTGTCTTTTGATTGGGGCATTTAGCCCATTTACATTCAGAGTAAATATTGAAAGATATGAATTTAGTGCCCTTGTATTACCTGTAAAGTCACTGTTTCTGTATATTGTCTCTGTTCCTTTCCGGACTATGATACTTTTGGGCTCTCTCTTCACTTAAAGGATCTCTTTTAATATTTCTTGTAGGGATGGTTTGGTGATCACAAATTCTTTTAATTTCTGTTTATCCTGGAAGCATTTTATTACTCCTTCTATTTTGAATGACATCCTAGCTGGATAAAGTATTTTTGGCTACATATTTTTCTTTTAGCACCCTGAATATATCATGCCAGTCCTTTCTGGTCTGTCAGTCCTCTGTGGGCAGGTTGGCTGCCAATCTAATGTTTCTACCCTTGTAGGTTACAGGCCTCTTGTCCCAAGCTGCTTTCAGGATTTTCTCTTTGTTTCTGAGATTTGCAAGTTTCGCTATTGTGTCAAGGTGTTGACCTATTTTTCTTGATTTTGAGGGGGGTTCTCTGTGCCTCCTGGACTTGGATGCCTGTTTCCTTCCCATATTAGGGACATTCTCTGCTATAATTTGCTCCAATATACCTTCTGCCCCC
>NC_048220.1:82093727-82174672 GCF_002007445.2 Ailuropoda melanoleuca | reverse complement strand
CCCCCCCCCCCCCCGCCTTTCTTCTTGTTCTGGGATCCCAATTACTCTAACATTGTTTCGCTTTATGGTATCACTTATCTCTCAAATTCTCCCTTCATGATCCAGTAGTTATCTTTTTTTCCCTCAGCTTCTTTATTCTCCATCATTTTGTCTTCTGTATCACTAATTCTCTCTTCTGCCTCATTTATCCTAGCAGTTAGCGCCTCCACTTTTTATTGCATCTCATTAATGGCCTTTTTGATTTTGACTTGATTAGTTCTTTTATTTCTCCAGAAGGGAGTTCTGTAGCATCTTCTGTACTTTTTTCAAGCCCAGCTAGTATCTTTATAATTGTTATTCTGAACTCTAGTTCCAACATCTTACGCGTGTCTATACTGATTAGATCCCTGGCAGTCAATACTGCCTCTTGTTCTGTTTTTTGAGGTAAGTTTTTCCCTCTTGTCATTCTGTCCAGATAAGAATAGATGAACAAGAGAACAAAATATTAAAATGGCAACAATGACCCCAGAAATATATACACCAAACAAATCAGAAGAGACCTGAAACTGAAAAAAATATATATAAAAATTTAAAAAAAGAAAAAAAGAAAAAAAGAGAGAGAATACAATCAGACAGGTGGACAGAAAAGAGCAATACACTGGATCCTGTGTGTATTTTGGTCCATGTGTTAGAAAGCTAGATCCCAAAATTGTAAAGAAAGAAAAACTTATATATATACAAAAATAAAATTAAATACAACGAAGGAACAGAATGTAACTGTAAAATGAAAATTAAAAAAGATTTTTAAAAAGAGCTGATAACATAAGAAATTGGTTGAAAAAGGAAAGAGGAAAAAAATTAAAATTGAAAGACTAAAAAATCATGCGGAAAAAACCATGAATTCTTTGTGCTATATTCCCCTAATGTTGGAGTTTTGCAGTTCTCATTGATGGGTAAACTTGGTCTTGGATGGATGTTCTTGCTGATCTTCTGGGGGAGGGGCCTGTTGTGTTGATTCTCAAATGTCTTTGCCCTGGGCAGAATGGCACATCCCTTGCCAGGGGCCAGGCTAAGTCATCTGCTCCGGTTTGCTCTGTGTGGCTTTTGTTGCCTGAAGGCTTTTGCACAGCTTTAGACGATGAGAATGAAGAGAATGAAAACGGTGGCCTTCTAGTGTCTGGCCCCAGAGCTGAAAGCTTGGGGCCTCACTCTTCAGTGAGCCCTTGGGGAAAAGCAGTCAATCACCCCTGTCTGCCTCATCTCAGTCCACACTCTGACCCTGTCTCGAGTCTCTAAACTCTGCAGACTCCTATAGCAGCATGCTGCCATGCCACTCCTCCCTGGGGAAGAAGGGAGGACTCGCTGGTTCTGCTGCTTGTTAGGCCCCTGGTCTGAGGGCTCTTGACTGACCATGATACCGTTCCCGGTTTATGGCAACCCCGAGCTGAAAGCCCACTTCTGGGCTTGCTCATTGCAGCCGGCTTCCCTGCTCTGATGCCTGGGAACTCTGCCACACTCAGGTACCCCCGGTCTTCCTGTGACTCCGAGATCCTGAGACCACACTGTCCCACCTAGGAGTCTGCCCCACTTTGCCACCTGAGTGCCTTTCAAGCAGGGCCGTCTCTCACCTGGGCAGACTTCCAAAAGTTCTGATTTTGTGCTCTGCTGTTTTATCACTTTCCAGTAGCCAGCTGACGTAGGCTCCCTCCCCCTGCAGTTTTATCTTTCCATATATGGCCTTGCGTTCACTTCTCCGCACCTCCTACCTTGCGGAAAGTGATCGCTTTTCTATTTGTAGAGTTGCAGCTATTCTTTTCCTAGATCTCCGGCTGAGTTCGCAGGTGTTCAGAATGATTTGATAGCTATCTAGCTGAGTTCCTGGAAACTAAGGAACTAAGTCTCTTAAGCCTCTGCCATCTTGATTTTTCTTCGAATACTTTTCTATTACCGACAACATTGCAATGAATATCATTTGTATATACTTGCATGTGTACTGGTATATCTATAGAATAAATTCCTAGAAATGGATTTGCAAGGAATATGCACCTTTCTAATTTTGATAGTATTGCCAAATTTCTCTTCATAGAGATTGTCCCAATTCACCTTCCCCCAGCAACGTTTGAGAATGTCTGTCTCTCCACACCACCAATATAGTGTATTGTAAAATTTTTGTTTTGCCAAATAGGTGGAAAATATTGTCATTGTAATTTTAGTTGGCTGTTCTCCCTTTTACTATGAGTAACACTGAAAATCTTTTCATATGTTTAAGAACCATTTGTATTTTCTTTTCTGGTGAAGAGTGTTTCTCTTTGGTCCATTTCTCTGTTGGGCTTTGGTTTTTCGCAGCATTTTATTGTATTAGGTTAATCAGCTCTGTGTTCAAGATCTGAGCTGTAAATTCTCTTTCCAGGTTTGCTTCTTGACTTTCTTTTGGTGATTTTAGCATGCATTTAAATTATGTTATAATTTTTTTGTGTCATAGTTTGGAAAGTTCCTGCCATTCTGAGGATTCTTTTTCTCTTTTTTTATGGTTCTTTAATTTCTTCCTTTTTTTTTTTTTTTAAGATTTAATGTTTAAGTAATCTCTACACCCAACGTGGGGCTTGAACTCACACCCCTGAGATCAAGAATCACATGCTCTATCGACTGAGCCAGCCAGGCACCCTCCTTTTCTGGTATACATTTAATTTTTTGATCCATTTGGAAATTATCTTGGTAGATGGGGAAAGGTGTGTATCGTTGGGAGTCAATTGTTCATGGAGCTCTCATCTCTGTGCCTCTTGTGACAGCTTTTCTTCTGAACTCTCTTTTCAGGGATGTTTATATAGTGATCAGCCTCGGGAGATAGAAATAGTTTCTCTCTCCAGGTCGAATGGCAGATTTGTTTGCTATCCGGGATAATAAAGATGTTTCCCTCTAGGTTAGGTTTGCTAGCAGTCCCCTTATGAGATGGAGGGTTTCCTGAGCTCAGAGTTCCTCAACTGTGATACTGTGGTGTGAAGCATCCACCTGACCAATCTCTGCGTCTCTCTCGGGAACTTAGGGAGCAAGGGGAACTAATGCAGTTTTGGAGCTCATGCTTCTTTTGTCTTTGGCCCAGGAATCTCCTATCTTCTGAGAGCATCTCTGAAACCCTAGCAGGCTAACTTGTTGGCTTGCAAGCAGGGTAAACTCTCAGGCTTGTAATAGGTCTTGACAAGATCTATTTCTACTTTTTCCCAGATGGCTACATTGTTACCACATCACCATTTAAAAAAATTTAATAGTTCCACCTTTCCCAACTGATTCGAGATGACCACTTTGTTATACACTAAATTCTTGCATGTGTGTAGGCTCATTTCTAGGCTTATAATCTATTCTGCTAATCTATGTGTGTGCTAGTATATATTTTTATTTTTTTAAATTTAAAAAAAATTTTTAGGGGTCTATGAAAATGTTTTATTTTTTAAAAAGATTTTATTTATCTTTAGAGAGAGAGAGAGAGCACGTGAGGGAAAGAGAATTTCAAGCAAACTCCATGCTGAGCAAAAGCCCAATGTGGGGCTCAATCTCATGACCCTGAGATCATGACCTGAGCCGAAACCAAGTTGGACACTTAACCTACTGAGCCACCCAGGCACCCTGATGTTTTAGTTTATCTTAAAATGGAAAGGAAAAAATGATTTTTTAAATCAAATAAAGTGTTTTCATATATAATATGAATATATTTGTCTTTATTCCAACACAGTTACGAAACATAATTTTTGGTATTCGTGGAGGAAGGGGCTCACAAGGAGAAGTGCCTATGGTCCAGAAAATTCATAATGTGATCCCACTGGCCAGTGCTGCCACTCAGTGAGTGTAGGGCAAAGGCCCTTTTGATGGCCCCAATGGATGGCTCTGACCAGAGGGAGTACATTTGGGCCAAAGCCCTCCTGGGGCCATACACCCTGGGAATTATGGGAAAGGAAGAGAGAGAAGGGAAAAGAGACATGAAATAGGAGCCCTTCACCCTCTGCCCTTGGGGAGACCAGACCAAGGGATAGAAATAGCCCTATACCTTAGAAGAACACTAATCTGAGGGAAAAGCCAATTCTCTGACCTCAGGGAGCCCTAGTCTGAGGGGGAATACAGCCCTGTCCTCAGGGAGCTGCACTGTGAGGGGGGAGATACAGTCCTGCCCTCAGGGAGCCCCAGTCTGAGGGGGGAGACACAGTCCTGTGCTCAGGGAGCCCAGTCTGAGGCAAGTGCTAGTATTTACTTTTAAAAAACTGAGGATTTATGATATTTAATATCTGCTGGAATAAATAATCACTTACTTTCTTCTTTTCCAGAATTTCCCTGAAACTTCCTGAATGATTATTTTTGCATATGAAATTTAGAATCAGCTTATTCAGTTAAAAAAAAATTCCTTGCATTTTATTAATGGTAGTGTCAGACTTATAAATTAACTTAGGGAGGATTAACATCTTTATGATGCTGAATCTTCTTATTTAAGAATACGCTATGCCTTTTTTAAAATTCAAGTTGTCTTCATATACACGACGTCTATTCATTTCTAAATGTGAATTTTATACTCTACTATTTATAGAATTTTCTTATTAGTTTTGGTAGTTTTTCAGTAGATTCTCTTGGATTTCCAAGTTTTTTTTTTTTTTAAAGATTTTATTTATTTATTTGACAGAGATAGCGACAGCCAGTGAGAGAGGGAACACAAGCAGGGGGTGGGAGAGGAAGAAGCAGGCTCATAACGGAGGAGCCTGACATGGGGCTTGATCCCATAACGGCCGGGATCACGCCCTGAGCCGAAGGCAGAAGCTTTAACCGCTGTGCCACCCAGGCGCCCCAGGATTTCCAAGTTTTATAATTACAGTAATGGAAAGTGTAGATAATTAGGTCTTCCCTTTTAATACTTTTTTTTTAAAGATTTTATTTTTTTATTCGACAGAGATAGAGACAGCCAGCGAGAGAGGGAACACAAGCAGGGGGAGTGGGAGAGGAAGAAGCAGGCTCCTAGTGGAGGAGCCTGATGTGGGGCTCGATCCCAGAACGCTGGGATCACGCCCTGAGCTGAACGCAGATGCCCAACCGCTGTGCCACCCAGGTGCTCCCCCTTTTAATACTTTTAATCCCCTTCTCCTATCTGTTTGGTTTGTCTACTTGTCTAGTACCTTAAAAAATGTTAAATAACAGTAATGATGGTAAAACGTTATTGAGTATTTACATGCCTTGTAGTGTATAAGTACTTTATACCTATAAAGCTATTTACATCTCATAGCCAGCAGCCTTAAGAAGCAAGTCTCATCATTAACTACATTTTACAGAAAGGGAAACTCAGCACAGAAATATTAAGCAAATTGCCCACAGTCGCATGGGTCCTTGGTGGCAAATTGGGATTTGAACCTTGGTGGTTGAATGCCAAAGTCCATAAAGTTTACCATTTTCCTACAATGCCTCTTGAGAGAAATAAGAATAAATAAATATCCTTTGTTTATCTGACTTTGGTGGAAATGTTTCTGGTAGCTCCCCATTAGATATATGGTGGCTTTGCGGCTAAGATAGATCTACTCAGTCATGTTAAGGACAGAGAGTTTTTCTGAAGAACAGATGTACATTTTTTTCAAGAGCTTTTTCAGCATCAATGGAGATGATCTTAGATGGCTTTTCTCCTTGGATCTATTCAAGTGAACTAAGTTAATAGAGTTCCTAAAATTGACTTTCCTTTGCATCTCTGGAATGCAGCCTACTTGGCCTTGGTGTGTTATTCCTTTGATGTGCTGCTGGATTCTATTTGATAATATTTTATATATGATTTCTGCATTTATATTGATACACGAAGAGGCAAAGCTTTACAGGAGAACAAATTCTGGTGTATAGGAAGGAGGAGAAAATTTTAGCTGGAGGCCCTTTAGTGGAGAGGAAAGGTACCTGGGTGATAGCAAACAGAAGCAACACTTAGGGGTGGCTGGGTGTCTCAGTTGTTAAGCGTCTGCCTTCAGCTCAGGTCATGATCCCAGGGTCCTGGGATCGAGTCCCACATTGGGCTCCCTGCTCAGCAGGGAGTCTGTTTCTCCCTCTCCCACTCCCCCTTCTTGTGTTTCGTCTCCGCTGTCTCTTTCTGTGTCAAATAAATAAATAAAATATTAAAAAAAAAAGCAACACAACATTTTCTCATCAAAGAAATTGATGAGAAGGTAGAGAGTTCCAAAGCAATAGGAAAAGTATGGAAGAGGAACTCCGCCTCTTTTATCCAAGTTTCTTAAGATGTGTTTTCAAACAGAGAATGTTCCTACACTTCCTATATTCTCCTGTATCTCCTATCATATTCTTTCTCTTCCAAGTGTCTGGTGGTCAGAAGGAAAAAGCTAGCTGGAGTTCTAGTCCCTCACTAGTAGTTACTAATAAAGGAATAATCACATGATAATCGAATCATTCCCTAAACGTAGTGGCTATGGTGGATAGTTCTCTGCTCTTTGGCGAAAAATAAAAGAGGGTAACAGGTCTATAGCTGGAGCACAAGCCTTCATTTCATTGTGGAGAAAAACTGAAGAAATACCAGAATGAGAAAAGAAGATGACTAAGTCGATGGAGGTCAAAATAATGCTGCTACCTGCTCTTAATTCTGTTTTATGTGTACTTCTGCGTAAAGTACTGCAGCAGTGTAGACGTTCAATTCTGTCCTTCACCAAGGACACCAAGGGGGAGAGGAGAGCTCAGCTCTTCTGTGGAGGACTTTGAGGGCTGCTCTGCGGCCACTCCCCAGGCAGTGGCAGTTGATGGAATCATCTGCATCAGAATCTCCGGGGTGTTTGCCAGAGAGTAGGTTCCCAGGCCTTACCTGGGGTGAGACCCTGAAATCTGAATTTTTTTAAAAGCCAGCTAATTCGGATGCAGATAGTCCTAGGACCTCATTTTCAAAACAGTTCATGAGAGATGGTTGATGTCGCATTCTACCTCTTATAGAATCAAAGCAAAATGCTGCATTTTTTTCTAAAGATTTTATTTATTTATTCGGCAGAAATAGAGACAGCCAGCGAGAGAGGGAACACAGGCAGGGGGAGTGGGAGAGGAAGAAGGAGGCTCCCAGCGGAGGAGCCTGATGTGGGGCTCAATCCCAGAACGCCGGGATCACGCCCTGAGTCGAAGGCAGACGATTAACCGCTGTGCCACCCAGGTGCCCCAAAATGCTGCGTTTTAAATATATCATGGCTTAGATCCAGGCCCTGCCTTCCAGAAAGATGTATACATACAGACAATGATACAAGTATGCACACCATACATATGCAGACTGTGATCATTCATTTCAGCATTTTTGTGCAGAGAAAACCAGACAAGTTGATGTTACCGAGACAAATGCATCTAACAGTAGACAACTGACCTTCCAGGATCCATGGGTTTCTGTGCATAAAATTCTTCAGTCACATCCTAGGTGTCAGGGCTGAGAGATGATGCATATCCTTTCACACCTTTTAGCAGGTTGAATACCGAAGGGAGAAAGTTCCTGTGGGCGTCACCATGGGGCACCACAGGAAGACAGCCATCTCTGGCTTCCAGTCAACAATCTGCAATGAAAAATGAATGTTTCAGTACTTCTGAATAGTCTGCTTAATAATTTGGAAAGCAGAACCCATCTCTCTGATGCTCACTAAGCATTTTTGGCGAGTAATTTGGACACATTTATCTTCTCTGACATTGCCTAATGGAGCTATCTACTTCCCTGGTGTATGTTGAAAGTGACTGGCGAAAACGTGTGCATTCTACACCTACAATAAGGTGTGTGTGCTACAGATGGAAGTGCCCACCTTGGGCACCCGGCCTAAGGAGTTAAACTAACCAGTTCTCCAGCAGCTACTCACAGGGGTATTTGTTATTTTAACCTCTTAAGTAAGGTCTCAGATCTTTCAGGGCTGGTCTCTAGGAGTTAAAAAAAGTTTTAATCTAAGACTACAAAAATAGATTCCAGTTTAAAAATTTTTTTTCATTTTAAACTGAGTGGGAAAGCAAACATTATAAGTTAATTAAAAGGAATATTGTAAGTGCTTTGCCAATGTTTCGATTCCTCAACCTGGAGAAAGTGGTCACAGTAGAAAAATGTGACTTATCAGGACATTTATATAAAGAGCTTTAAAACTGGCGTAAGAATCTCAGAAGGAGGAGAAGAAGAGGAGATGGGGGAGGGGAAGAATGAGGATGATGCCTACTGGGAGTTTTTGTCCGTAATGTCTGTGGACTAGAAATTAAGAAAAACAAGTGGGGGGAGGGTAAAAGGCAACAGGAGAAAGGAAGAATCCAAGACCTATGCTCGGATTCATTTTATCGGTCCTCAAATTCATCCACGAAATGGCATAAACTTGTAAAAGAGAAGGTGAAGCTGTGGGCTTTCATCGGTATAGCCAAGTATGTACAGGCTCCTCCTAAGTAGAGGGGAGATAATTCTAGAAGACAGACTGCTTTTTACTTAGGGGCATGTTCATACTCTGATCATAAACTTTGGCGTGGTAAGGTTTCCCTAACCTGTCTTTACCAATTCATACCTCCCAGTCCAACACTTAACACCATCAACTTAATTTTTCATTCCAAGAAAGGTGATAACATCAAATATCACTAAAATTGCTCTTCATATAAAAACCTAATTGCATTTTATTCAGTTTCATAGAATTCCTGCACAGCTATTGAAAACTGAGTGACTACAGGTTACAGATGGATATATATTTCAATCATCTGCCATGATAAGCGTAGCAAATAAATGTTTTTGATGCTTTGGGACTCTTGGATTTCAAGATGGATTCCAAATGTTAAATGCTACATGTTAGAATTAGGGTTAGAAAAAATTCAGAGGAGGCACCAGTAAAGTCAGCCAAAATATTTTCTTGACTTGTGACTATTCTCATTCAAGCACCAAAACAGGTTCTCTAGAGCAATCTTTAAAATCCTTGTTTTCGTTCTGCTTAGTAAGTATTTATTTCCACTACTTTGTGAAAGTTACAAGGAAAAAAAAAGAGGATTTCCATTTCTTTTAAAAAATTTTTTTATTAGGGGCGCCTGGGTGGCACAGCGGTTAAGCGTCTGCCTTCTGCTCAGGGCGTGATCCCGGCGTTATGGGATCAAGCCCCACATGGCTCTTCTGCTGTGAGCCTGCTTCTTCCTCTCCCACTCCCCCTGCTTGTGTTCCCTCTCTCGCTGGCTGTCTCTATCTCTGTAGAATAAATAAATAAAATCTTTAAAAAAAAATTTTTTTTTATTATGTTATGTTAGTTACCATACAGGACATCATTAGTTTTTGATGTAGTGGATTTCCATTTCTACTCCTACCCCAGAGCTCAGGCCACTGGATGCACTTCCTCCTCCTGATAGAATCAGTTATTGGTCCAGCACCCTCAGCATCTGTTCAAGTGACTATGTGACAACATGGAAAATGAGTAGAATGTAATAATAAGTATAGAACCGAGGTTCAAAATTGGATTCATGTGACAATTGCAATTATGTTGAAATTATATATACATGCAGATAAGACTAGAAGAAGACATGGGAAAAGTGAGGCTAAATGATCTGTTGGGAAGTGAGATTTGGGATGAATAACTTCTATTTTTAAATTTCCAATACTGTTGTTATTATATTGTTTACAAAATAACTTCTTTAAAAAAAGAATCTAATTGACTTGTAGATTGAAAACTGTAACAACTTGTTGAAAGAAGTTAAAGAAAAACAAATCTATGGAAAGAAATCCAGTGTTGATGGATGGAAAGAAGTAATATTGTTAAGATGACAATACTACCCAAGGTGATCTATAAATTCAAGGCAACCTCCATCAAAATTCCAACGTGATGTGCGTATATAGAAAAATCCATGCTAAAATCATGTGGAATCTCAAGGGACCCCAGATAGTCAAAGAATCTTGAAAAAGAAGAACAGAATCAGAGGTCTCACACTTTCTGATTTCAAAACTTACCGCAAAACCATGGTAATCAAAACAGTGTGGCACTGGCATGAAGACAGACATATAAACCAATGGAATAGAATAGGGAGCTCAGGGGAGCCTGGGTGGCTCAGTCGTTAAGCGTCTGCCTTTGGCTCAGGGCGTGATCCTGGCGTTCTGGGATCGAGTTCCACTTCAGGCTCCTCCGCTGGGAGCCTGCTTCTTCCTCTCCCACTCCCCCTGCTTGTGTTCCCTCTCTCCCTGGCTGTCTCTCTCTCTGTTGAATGAATAAATAAAATCTTAAAAAAAAAAAAAAAGAACTCCTACAACTCAACAACAACAAAAGAAACAACCCAATTAAAAAAATGGGTAAAGAACTTGAATAGACATTTCTCCAAAGAAGAAACACAAGTGGCCAATATGCACATGCAAAGATACTCAACACCGTGAGTCATTCGGGAAGGGCGACTCAAACCGCATAGGGTACCAGTTCACGCTCATTAGGATACCCGTTATTAAAGCAAAAATAAAAAACAGAAAGCAAACTATGTTATCCAGGATGTGGAGAAATTGGAATTCTTGCGCACTATTGGTAGGAATGTCAAATGGTACAGCCACTGTGGTCGACAGTATGGCAATCTCTAAAAAAACATAAAATTGAGGGGTGCGTGGGTGGCTCAGTCAGTTAAGTGTCTGCCTTTGGCTCAGGTCATGACCTCGGGGTCCTAGGATCCAGCCTTGCATCGGGCCCTCTGCTCAGCGAGGAGTCTGTTTCTGCCTCTTCCTCTGCCTTTTCTCCACTTGTGGTTTCTCTCTGTCTCTCTCTCAAATAAATAAATAAAAATCTTCAAAAAAATTGAAAATTAGGGGTGCTTTGGTAGCTCAGTCGGTTAAGCATCTGTCTTTAGCTCAAGACATGATATTGAGGTCCTGGGATCGAGCCCTGCCTTGGGCTCCCTGCTCAGCAGGGAGTCTGTTTCTCCCTCTCCCTTTGCCCCTTTGCTCACTTGTGCTCTCTCTCTCTCAAATAAGTAAATAAAATCTTTTTTAAAAAATTGAAAATTGAATTACCAAATGATCCAGCAAATCCACTTCTGGGTACATACCTAAAAGAAGTAAAAGCAGGGATTCAAACAGACATCTATACACCTATGTTCATAGAGGCATTGTTCACAGTAACCAAAAGGTGGGAGCAACCCAAATGTCCATTGACAATGAATGTATAAACAAAATGTGGTACATACATACAATGGAATATTATTTAGCCTCAAAAAGGAATGAAATTATGATACATGCTACAATATGGATGAACCATGAAGACATTATGCTAAGTAAAATAATCCAGTGACAAAGGTCATCATATTGTATGATTCTTCTTATAAGAGGTTCTTAGAATAGTCCAATTTATAGAGACAGAAAAATAGAATGGTCCTTGCCAGGGTTTGGCAAAGGGGAAAGTAGGGAGTTATTGTTTAATGGGTATAGAGTTTCAGTTTTACAAGATGAAAAGAGTTTTGGAGAGGGATGGTGGTGATGGTTGCACAACGAGGTGAATGTATTAATATCACTGAACCGTACAGTCTACAGTAGTTAATGTGAGGGGTGCCTAGCTGGCTCATGTGGTAGGGTATGAGACTCCAGAGTGTGCGGTGCTGGGTGTAGAGATTAATTACAAATACAAAATCTTAAAAACATAGTTACATTTGTGTTAATAATACAATTTTTGTTCTTAGTGAGATCGTTGCAACTAAATTGTCCCATTACCAACTCTGCGATAGATCTCCTCGGACCTCTTCAACTGTCAAATTCTTTGCTAATGGGCTTATCTTTTGAGTTACAAGTATTTACTAACTAGGTAACATACGGATGGCCCAGTATTTGGTGCTATGGACAATAAAGTGGAATAGAATATGGGTCCAGTGACTTTCAGCAATACCTGGACAAGACAGGGCACGTGGGACATAGAGCACTTTCTCCAAAGGAAAATGACACTTGATACACCCACTGGGAGTGGTACAGACCAAAGGTGCATGAAGAACTCGAGTAGGAGAGGCAGCGCTGAAGCAGCTTTGGAGGAGAATGGGTGGGGTCTGATTACATGTAGATGGCAGGCACTGAGCTGATGGGGCAACTCATGAGTCAACGAACATGTGCATTTTTTCTCACCTTGGCACCACTGACATTTGCACTATACTATTTTTGTTGTGGGGTGCTGTCCTGTACATTGCAGGGTGCTTAGCCGCATCCCCGGCCTGCCTGCCCTAGATTAGTAACTCCCTTATCCACCCCACTTGGGACAATCAGAGATATCTCCAGGGGCGCCTGGGTGGCTCAGTTGGTTAAAGCTCCCCACTCTTGATTTCGGCTCAGGTCATGATCTCAGGGTCATGAGATCGAGCCCTCTCTTGGGCTCCAAGCTCAGTGGGGAGTCCACTTGAGACTCTCTCCTTCTGCCCCCCCAATCAATCTTAAAAAAAAAATCTTCCCAAATTTCAAATGTCCCCCCTTTGAGGAGTATTGATATATGGAACTTGTCCCTGATCCAAGAAAGACACCAGTTTGAGCGGAGTAGAAAGTCCAGTCATGAGAGTAACTTTCATCCAAGTATTCTAATGTCCGTTTTGGCACCTGACACAAAATGGATGGTTTATAAGTCTTTTTGTTCATTCCCCCCACCCCTTTTTTAAAAAGATTTTATTTATTTACTTGAGACAGAGAGCACAAGCATGGGGTGGGGGAAGGGAGAAGACTCCTCACTGAGCAGGGAGCCTGATGCAAGGTTGGATCACAGGACCCCAAGATCATGACCTGAGCTGAAGGCAGATGCTTAACTGACTGAGCCACCCAGGTGCCCCTTGTTCATTCCTTTTGAATGGTGCTATAAGAAAGTTGATCTGAAACTTTTAAAAGAGTTTGAATAGGAAAAGCCCAGAAGTAGGTGGACCATTTAGGAAATGATGGACCATTTAGGAAACCTTTTTTAATAATCCGGGAAAGAGATATAAAGATCTGAACTAAGGTTGTGATTAGTGGAATAGAAAGGGGACAGGTGTAAGAATTTGTGTGAAGGAAGAATAAATAAAACTTGGGGACAGTGGATAATACATCTGGGTGAGCTGGGTAGAAAAGGTGGGGCCCTGGTCTTGCTGAGACTCAGGGAAATTGGTGTAGACATAAGCAGAAGTCTCTAGGTAACTGAAGATTGAGTGTGAACAGTCATTGAGCATTTCAAATCATGAAAAGAATTTCTATAGCAAGGAGTCAAGCTGGATCACCCTGCAGGTAAAGGAGGCAGGCAAATTTAAGCTTTCTTCAGTCTTCACACAAAAAGGAAAGAGAAATGTAAGAAGATGGACAAGAAGGAGAGAAAAGCAGTGCAAATTTGGTTTTTCTTTGTTGTTGTTTTTGCTTGGCAGTATCAGTCAGGGATGTAAAGATGAGTAATCTCTGACTTGGGATACTAAAATCCACAGTTGAATCTCTGCATGTCCCTTTAAAAGCTGAAAAAGAATAAAAGAAAAACTTTGTGCTTTTTAATATTCTAAACCATTTCTCCATTTTCACGGAGGAAGTACAGAAAGCAAGGGCAAAATTTCAGCATGAGGGCCTCCCCCTGGCTCACAGCCTTGGACGTTGCTAAGTGGGTGAGCACCCTATTGTCATTTGAGAAAGCCAGCTGCATCGCTAGCTAGAGTGAGCCTGTCTCTGCAACTCCAAGACTGTAATTATGCTAAAATGGGATCTTGCAGCAGTGAATATAAAGAGAAGCCTTGGAATATCTCTCCTACACTAAACAACTTTATGGTTGAAAGGAAGCAATTACTGAGAACAAGATGAGGCTAAGTAAAAACAGCACAGCTTTCCAACTTTTCCAACTTGGATATTGACAGCATTCTGCTGACCTCAGACAGTCTTTGCTTTTTTTCTCCCTGAAGCCATAATAATTCCCGTTTTCTAGCCTGATTTTTAGGTTAAGTGGAAATAATTTTTTCAACTTCATACCCACCCCCCCGACTCAGTTGAAAGCAACTTTCTAG
Organism: Ailuropoda melanoleuca; assembly: GCF_002007445.2. Lineage (NCBI taxonomy): Eukaryota > Metazoa > Chordata > Mammalia > Carnivora > Ursidae > Ailuropoda > Ailuropoda melanoleuca. Next base: position 82,160,761 of record NC_048220.1, on the reverse strand, counting down.
ATCAGCTTAATAACACCAGGAATTCTACCAAAGTCTTTAGGTTTGGTTATCCTTCCCACCACTTGTAGAGCCACTAGCCAGCCCAGGCAGTTCTTTCCTACGTGCTTCGGCAGAAATGACCACTGTCCAGCCAGGAGCAGAGTTGCCTGGGGAGAAAACAGGTGTGAAACAGCAGAACGGAGGGTTCCTAATTCTTTTCCTTCTCTTGTGATAGAAGGTGGCAGAAATAGGAAATTGGAGACTAGAACAAGATTCTGTCTGAGGCTGGAAGCTGCAAATTAGTACCACCTCTCAGTGGGTCCAGCACTTCCTCATTCTGCCTCTGATGCCTGCAATGAAAAACGTCCACCTTGAACTCTCTACCCCTAACGTACATCGTCAGATTAGGGAGGAAGCAAGGTGGTGCTTGAGAACAAGCCCGCTCTGGCCAGGTCTATGTAGGTTAATTAGATAACTGGCTTTCTAAATCGTTCCAGAACCCAAATGATCAACTTTTACCTAAATTACATAGCTGGCCATGCTCAGTGATATTTATCATTCTCCTGGAGAGCTTAGCCAAGGCATAAGACTACAGGAGGAAGAAGGATGAGAAGTATTGAGAAGAGACAAAAGTGTCATGATCTCTAAATGATATGACTTCTTTCCTAGAAATGTTAAGGGAATCAAAGGAAAAGCAATTAGGTCTAATGAGAGGTAGGAGTAAGGAAACCAGACGTAACTGTAAGCATGCCAAATCAGTAGGCTTCTTACATAATCAGCAATAATCAGTTATAAAATATAAGAAAGATTAAATGTGAAGAATTCTTACACTAAATCAACGTATGTCCTTCCAATGTAATTTATACAGCCATTTCAAAGATGAAGTGAGTTTCTATAACAGGACACAGGAAGATAGCTATGATATCTGGTAGAAGGAAACTGAGATCCAAAACAGCATGTAAAAGATTAAAGCAAATAAAATTACATATATACACACACATATATATGTGCATGTGTGTGTGTTTGTGTATATAACACAGGTATCTCATGCATGGAGATGTAATCCAAAAGAATCCAACCCAATCCTTTAAGGTGGTTTTCTTGGGGGTGGGGGAATGGCTAATTTTCTCTATGTTCTATATTTCTTTTTTTTTTTTTTAAGATTTTATTTATTTATGTGACAGAGAGACAGCCAGCGAGAGAGGGAACACAAGCAGGGGGAGTGGGAGAGGAAGAAGCAGGCTCCCAGTGGAGGAGCCTGATGTGGGACTCAATCCCGGAACGCCGGGATCACGCCCTGAGCCAAAGGCGGACGCTTTAACGACTGCGCTACCCAGGCACCCCAATGTTCTATATTTCTTTTAGTATTTTTACATGACAATTACACATTATATTTGAAATCTAGAAAAAGCAACAAAGATTTAAAATTTAAGAAAAAAGAATCTTCCTGAGCTCTCCATTTGTTAGAGCTGGAAAGTACTTAGGGTTCATCTGTTAGCCAAGCACACAAAACACTTGAAAGCTCATCTCCTTAAAACCGAAATTGAAAATGAATAGCTCTCAAAATGGAATAAAAAGTTCTAGGGTTCAGTTCATAAATGAGAGTAACTGTGTATTGATATTGTTAAATCAGAACATATTTTAAAAGATAGATCTAGCATAGGGAAACTTCTCATTTCCCCTGGTGTTATAATCAAAATTTTAAAACATTATATTTTCTTCTAATTCCAGAAATTTAGAAATTACCACAAAGTCTAAAGAAAAAAATAAATATATTATAAAAATAACCCATAATCACGTTTTCCAGAGATAATAAAGATTAATGTATATATACTTTTAAGAAGGTATGTGAGCCTTGAATTCACGACCCTGAGATTAAGAAGTTTCATGCTCTACCAACTGAGCCAGCCAGGTGCCCCATAAAGATTAACATTTTTGTGTATATATTTCCCTTTACTCTTTTTATTAATGGATATGTATATTTTTAAAAAGGGATCACAACTATTTTCTTCTGACAACACATGGTGAATAGTGTCCCATGCCATTCTTTGAAATATCATTGAGAATTTCCTCTACGTCCTATTTTTTTAACATAAATACTATAATGAATAGATTGATATAAAATGTTTGAGTAAAAAGAATAAGCTCCATGAGCACAAGGACTTTTTCTGTGTTATTTACAGACTTACAACTGTGTCCCCAGTGCACAGAATAGAGCCTGACCCCTAGCAGGGACTCAGGAAGCATTAATGAATGGATCTCATTTGCTTAGGCCAGTGGGGCTTAAGCTTTAATGTATATAAGAATTATCAGGAGATCTTGTTATAGCCAAGTTCCCAGATCTCAATCTGAATCCGAGATATTGATTCAGACATCTTTGGAAGGGCCCATGTGATTCTGATGATGGGACCACGCTTTGGGAAACACTGCCTTAGGCTAAATAAGCAGAGGCAGAATTTCTGGATCAAAAGCATAGATATTTTTAAAGCCTCTGGTTTATACTGTTAATTTACCTTTCTGGAAGGTTTTACCAATTTACCAATTCACCGCTTTCAAGTATCCTCCTCCCTGCTTTGTAATATATAAAACTGCCTATTTTGCTGCGTTTTGTCAACACTGCGTATTTTCAGGTTGAAAACCCATTACTGATTGAATAGGGATGAGGAAGAGAAAATTGTTTCTCACTACAAATATAAAAAGGCATAAAAGAAAATGTATATAGAATGAACTACTCTTGTTCAGCTCTTGGCATATTTGTCTGCAGTCTTTGCTTTTGTAAAGAAAAAAATTATTATTGTTTTTATAAAAATGGAACATTATAAAGAATGTGTACAGTGTAGAAAAGGAAAGTATAAAGGTTTAAGTCACCTCAGGTTGCACCATCTAGAGATCTTTAGACCTAGCCCTAGAAGAGCATGATTTTAGACATATTTCTATGCACGTCTATAGATAAGTGAACAGGAGATGGATGGTAGCTGGCTGGTTGGCTGGATGGGGAGCAAGAGAAAAGCACTTTTATAAAAATGAAGTCATACTACAGATAATGATGAATATCTTCTCTTTGACACGACCTGGCTTCTATTCCCCCTTTCGGGGTTTTGTTAATGGTCCTGTGCTAGAGCTCGTACTCCTCACGTGGGTTTATACTCTACTCTTTTCAGGGGTTCGTGGTTTGTAGGCTGGGTTTCCACGGAAGCTCAAAGCAAGGCAAGGAAATGAGTGGAAGTGGTTTATTTGGGAAATGATCCCAGGAAGCACGGTAGGGGAGTGGAAAGTGAGGAAGGAAAGGGAAGGGAGCCAGTAGTGGGAGCACGCCCAGCAGGGAACTCTGGTAGACTGTATACAACAGATGTTAGAGTTAGCATAATGAAGAGTGGAGGAACTGGGTGTTTACCCCACCTGTTGTCAAGTCACTGGTTGAGCTTTGCTAGGAGGAGGCATAAATTCCCCAGTACTTCCTGCCTGCCCTACAGGAGGCTGAGTGAGCCCTTGCTGGTCAGAAAAATCCCCAGAGTTGTAGGTGCTTGGAATTGGAAGCCTGAAAAGCAAACACAGTAAAAGTGAATGCTGAGGGGGGTGTGAGTGTTGGTAGATACCCTCGGGTTTGGGGTTGTTTCCCCAATTCAGCCTGGAACCCTCCACACCCCCAACTCCTCAGGGTTTTAAAAGCCTATTGTACTGTGGTTTAAAAATATATCCACAGATTTTTGACATCCTCCTCCTACAAGGCAGAGGCAAATTCCCCTCCCTTTAAGTGCGGACTAGACTCAGTGACCGTCTTCTAATGAATAGAACACGGTGGGAGTGAAGGCATTTGTCTAGATGGTGAAAGGCATCCTAATTTTCTTCTTGCTCTCTCTCTCAAATCATTTACTCTGAAGGAAGCCAAGTTCCCCATCATGAGGACACTCAGCAGCCTGATGGAGGGACCACTTGATGATTCTGCGAACAGCCAGTGAGGAATCAGATAACAGCCATGAGTCTAACGAGTGAGTTTGGAAGAGGATCCCCCAGGCCCAGTCCAGTCTTCAGATGCAAACCCCTGAGCCAGACCACCCTGCTAAGCTGCTCCCAGGTCCTTGACTCACAAAAACCATGGACATAAATGTTGTTTTAAGTCACCAAGTTTTGGGGTTACTTGTTATGTACAGTAGACAATAATACAACAGCATTAGTGTTTTCCACTTCCTAATTTAATTCTTTTCTGGTAAATTTGGGGCTGGCTTTTATGCTATTTTTTGCTCTCCTTTTTAAATATGCAGTTTTAATTTACCATACGAAACAACTTTTGATATTAAGTTTCTTGCCTTGAAAATCGCATAAGACGTAAAACTTTGCTCTTTACTCTTTTCTATTGTGCATAAGCCCCGGGGGACCTAGGGCATAAGCTGTCATATAATTCCTTGGACAGCAGTGAAGAATAACTTGTTCAGTAATGTCCTTTCCCTTCACGTTTTATCTATAAAGAGAACAACGTAGAGAGGTTAGTGCTTTGAATTGATAGAGGTACTGTAATACGTTCTAGACAAAAGAAGGCTTTGATGCTGTCTCCGAGAACCTCTTTGTTTTTTCCATGTGCTTCTAAAAATTTTCCTGGATTCCCAGGACCGTCACATCCCTGAGTCACCAGCTCCACCATCGTCTCTCCCTCTGGTTCGAGCTGATTCTTCTGTACCACTAGGCTCAGAGTTTCAATTTTCTCTGTTTGAAATCTATTCGGAAAGATTTTTCTCCTATGAAGTTTACATCGGCATTTTTAGAAATACTGCATGAAGGACATAGAGCGAAGGGCAGAATCAGGTGACCGTGGAGACGATGAGTCCGTGAAGGGTGGGCAGCCTGTCTTAACCCAGAAGCTAAATAAAGCGGACACTCTACTTGAAGCCACTCTTGCAACTCACATTTTACGACAACTTAATCACTTTAAAATAAAAAATTTCCATTTTGAAGTGCAAGAATTAGAGAACAGGGTCTCAAGTCATACTCGATGACTTGGGGAAAAAATCGCCAGTAGAAACGCACAATTAAAAATGTGGAAAGCAAAATTGTGCACATTCAATGATAAGAAACATGTAGAAAGTATGTGTGCATTGGGTAAAGATTAGGAGAACTAAAGGAATGTAAACAGTTGTTCATTTAGGCCTGACATGCCCTGACATGATAGGTATATTTTTTGAAACCGTAAAATCAAAATCTTTCCGGAAGAAAGAAATGTAACTATGTATGCCTGAGCGGATTTCTGTAAACATACCAGGCTGCAGAATTTTTAAAAGTAAATTGGGCCAGGGTTATGAAGGAGAGAGAGAGAGGCTGTTCTTTCATTCTGGCTGAAGCAGGCTTCTGAGTTAAGACGTCCCTTGTGCTGGTAAAGAAACGTTCCCTCCCCTTCTTTCCCTTTTCGGCTTGGCCCCATCTTGCTGGTAGTCTGCTTTTCTTCTCTCTCGATAGAAAAATCTTCAAGTTAGTTTATGGTTGAGTGTTTTGCCTGAACAAAAATAATGATAATAAAACTTCCCCAAAATGAACTGTGGTTAAGCCTCAATTTTAAAATCAGACCAGCCAGGAGCTGAGCCTGCTGTCACTTGGGCTCCTAAGAAACGAGGGCCCACCTCTGCCCGCTGCACTCGTGGCTCTTGTGAGCTTGGAAATGACCTACAGGAGGCCAGCAAAGGAGCCTGTGGAGCAGTCTGACGACTGGAAAACATCAGTGGGCCTGCTTTATTAGGTCTCTCGATAAAACTCCGATCTGTTACGCCCGCTCATTAAATAACATAATAAGCATCGCAGGTGATATTACAGATATGCGTGTGGTTAACGTTAGAACTGTGACTATCTCAGGAAGGAGCCACATTGGAGAAGGGCCAGTTGCAGGGCGAAGGCAAACTGTTTCCATCTGCCCGGGGAGCTGCTCGACCCTGACCATTTATGCCAGCTCTCAGCATGCGGGTCAGCAAGGCCTTTCTCCTTCATTGGTAAACAGAGAGGGGGTGGAGGTGTGTGTTGGGCCAGAGACAGGAGATCTCTACACCGAGCACCCCAGCCCTGACCTTGGTGCCTGAGTAGAGGTGACCTTGCAGAAAACTAGGGTTTTTTGGTTTGTTGTTTGTTTTTCATTTTTTAGCTTTTTTTTTTTTTTTAATCCGTCTATCTCCCTCCTCCAGAATGTAAGCTCTGTGAGGGTAGGGGATGTTGTCTGTTTTGTTTGTTGCTTTTTCCCCAGGAGGAGTGTCCTATAAAGTGGTTTGGTGAATGCGTCCAGGCTGGGTCACATGACACTGGGGAAAGCGGGGACCCGAGGTCTGGATTGAAGAAATTGGATGATGTTTTCCAAAGATTGCCAGGGCCTCAGGTCAGGAATCACCACTGAGAGAAGCTAATTACATAGCTAAGGATCTTATTAAAATGCCGGGTCTGATTCAGAAGATGGGGGGGGGACCTGAGATTCTGCATTCCTAGCAAGCGTCCAGATGATGTTGGTGCTGCTGGTCCAGGGACCACACGTTGAGGAGCAAGGTTCTAAACTCAGATCTACTATCAATCGCAGTGGAAACCTACCTGGAACAGCCCGGTACACTGTAATGTGAGTGAGACAAGAGTGAAGGCCTGGCCGGGGGGAAGGGCAGGACGGGTCTGCAATGGCAGGCTCAGGGAATGGCTAGACTGCAGTCTTGCCTGTGGCATTGGTAACCTCTGGCTTGGCATCTTTGGGAGAGGTGAGGTCTTTTGTCTCTTTGGAAATCATCTGTGGCTTAGGTTCCACTTAATCCTGTGACCCAACCTCCTCCTACAAGGGTCAAAATCTCCTTCTTTAAAAATGTAAGTATTTTCGTATCAAAATCTCTAGAACTCACCTAAACTGTAAACCTACATCCCTTGTCTTCTGCTCTTCATTTTTTCCCCCATTTCATTCTTACAAGTACGAATATCTGTATTTTATGATTTGTGTCTTTCTCAGATCTTAATTCCAGGTTTTAATGACTCTTACCCCATCAGCACTAGATTCTTTCTTTCTTTCTTTCTTTCTTTCTTTCTTTCTTTCTTTCTTTCTTTCTTTCTTTCTTTTTCTTTCTTTTTAAAGATTTTATTTATTTATTTATTTATTCGACAGAGATAGAGACAGCCAGTGAGTGAGGGAACACAAGCAGGGGGAGTGGGAGAGGAAGAAGCAGGCTCATAGCGGAGGAGCCTGATGTGGGGCCCGATCCCACAACGCCGGGATCACGCCCTGAGCCGAAGGCAGACGCCCAACCGCTGTGCCACCCAGGTGCCCCTAGATACTTTATTTCTTATCTCAAATGTCTCCCTTCTCGAAGGCCTGTGAACATATGATCTATCCCTCCTGGAAACTTCTCCAGAGATTCCACAGTGGGAATCAGAATCTTGCTACTTGCAAGACAAACTTCACCTCTGCAGTCACATAACGTGGAGGAGACTGGCTGCTTTTCCCATCAACCTCAAAAGGTGAGGGATTTGAGAGCAAGACCTTTGTGGGTGGCTTTTATTTTCTTTGTACTTTACATTTGTCCCCAAATGTTAAAAAAGTAAGTATTTATTACTTTTATTTACAATTTTACAGATGGGGTATTTATCACAAATATCCTTCACTTCCTTTCATCGGCCACCGTGGATCTATTGTTTTCATCCAAATCCTTTTGGAACTTATATATTTTACCTTTTCAACTTATGAGTTAAAGAACTTTGTAAAGAAAAAAAAACAACATGTAAGTTAACTACCCATGATAAAGTCTTTGATCAAGGACACATTTCTAAGTTTATCATTTTGGAGAAATTTAATCAAACACTGAATGCTACTTATGATCCTCATGAAATTTGCAAATGAACATTAAAACCTCAACGTGCTCTAACATTTCAAGTTTTGGTTCTCAGCGTAAGTGGTAAAATGAATTACAGCAGAGAGATTGATACCCATTTGGTGGATGCTCACTGGCTAAACCCATAGGAGAGGCTGTTTGACCTGGGGGCAGGGGCATAGGACTTGTGGTCAGTGAGACCCAGGTTTGTGTCCTCACTTACCACTTCTTACGTCACCTTAAGCAAAATTTCCATCACCCTGAGCCATGTTTTCTCACTTGCAAATGGTCAATAATAGCAGTACCTACCTCATAAGATTAATCATATGATTGTTTTGAGGATTATATAATACAATTGACAAAATCCAGTGGAGAGGAAACCCCGCAAGAGGAGTGCAGTGACCCAGTTGCTTCAATGAATAAATGGAAAGAATAGTAAAGAAAGATGTTTTGCTTTAGGAGAGAGAAAGAAGGCGAAGGGGAGAGAGATTGTGTACAGGTCCTGGTAGTGAAAATGTTACCTACTATTATGTGCCTTCCAAATTAAACCACACAGCAGTTTTCTAACATCAAGTAAATATTTTTGGCATCCTATTAAGTGCCCTTTTGCTAGGTCTACTCGGTCATTCAGGGGTTACACAGAAGGGTAATGATAGACCTCACTCGTGGTCCTGGCTTTGATGATTATTAGATGTGATATCTAGGGCACATAATTTCTCCATTTCTCTATCTCCTCAGCTATAAAATCTGGATGAAAATAATGACACCTGCCTCCTAAGGCTGTTGCAAAGATTCATGACACCTGATGTGTAAAGTGTTTAGCACCACACCTAGCACTCACTATGCATTCAGTAAATAGTGCTTGCCATCATCGTTACCACCAAAGTAAACATTTTTGCTGCTCTCAGTAAGCTTACGCTCCATTTGGGGAGATAAGACACGTCCCCAGAGAACCATAACCCACGGCCCAAGGTGAGGAATACAGCAAGAGCTGGAAAAGTGCTGTTGGAGGACAAGAGAGAGAACCAATCGTGGCAAAAGGCTGCCTTTCCTTCAAGATGGAAAGGACTCCTGAACTCCTTCGTCTATGGCCTCACTCACTTTTGCTTCCAGAGCAAGAGGCCGCACAGAAGGGATATGAAGTCAGGAGGTTTGTGTCTGGACCGTGGATATTTCTCGAAGGATCTGCCCTCAGACTGTAGGAGCTGCAATCTCGGGGTGCCGAGTCCTCTCTTCAGAGAACCACAGGGGAAGGTGGGGGGGTGCAAACTCTATATGCCCCACATATCACTTTTCATGCACTGGGTGTGTTGGGGCCTGACACCATTAACACTTTCACTGTTGGTACTTTCAAATTACTGCCACACAGCAGCCAACCGGTGGAAGCCTGGGAGGGGAGGGAAGCCCTGCCTGAGGTGAAGGGGGAGGGAAATAAAGGGAAATAAAGCTCACCTTGGCACCAAGAGCAGCATTTGGAAAAGGTGGATCCCTACACAGAGTGGCCGAGGGACCTGGTGGGGAAGAGAGGCTTGAAGCTGCCTTAGGCAGTTCTCTGCCTTCCCACCCTCCTGGCCCCCATCTTATCCTTCTCAGGCAGCCCTGTGTCTTGTGTGCAGCGCCCCGAACACTAGGGCTGAGATGGAGTGAGGTGAGACAGAGGAGCCCTGGACTTGGGTCAAGAGACCAGGTTGAGTCCTGGCTTCACTATTGATGGGGTGGCCTTGGATAAGCTGCATAACTATACTGGCTTGTAATTTGTTCAACCCTAAAACAGGTTTAGTAAGACCTGCCCTGAGTATCTTATGGGAGTATTGGGAAGATTGAGTGAGTTAATTTGAACAAAACATGAGTTATTATAATATCAATGACTTTGTTCCCTTCGCCCTTGACTTTGGTATGTCTTGAGTCTCCTGAAATGAACAAATTACTCAAGTAAGTATTTCTACTACTAGCCTTGACCAGGACATATAAACAGCAGGTTTCTTTCTGTAAAGGTCATTTACATTTGGTATGTTTAAAATGTTTTTTTCATTTATTTCTTCCCTCAGGGATATCTCTGTTCTCTGCATGATAGAATCCTTACTCATCTTTCTCTAATTCAACATAAATACTGTAATCACTTTAAACTCACTGGTAGGAAAAGCAGGTTTCTTCGAGACTCCATCATTTGCTATTAAGGGTAAAAGATGACCTTGTCTGAAATATAGGATATAATTATTTCCAGTTCTGAAAAAACTGTTCTTTGAACAGTCCATGCCCCTCCTTTGCATGTTTCTTTTAAAAGAACTGCAAGCTCTAGTGAGAAAGATTCCACAAAAATAGAAATGCCAATCTCTGAAGATCTCAAGGCACTTTCAAAATGATAAATAATTAATTTTCACAGCATCCCTGATATGATTAATCTTGTTTTAGAGATGAAGCAAGGAAGGCCAACAGAAGTTAAGGGACCTGCTCAAGGTTATAAGTAGCCAAAACTGGAATAGAAGCCAGGCTGGAACTTCTAACACAAAGGTTCTCAGTTTAGTACGTTTACTGAGCACGAACTACGTCCTAGGTGCTGTGGGACCTGACCATCTAGGAGCTTATGATCGACCTTATGATCACACCCCCCTAATATAAAGCAAACAGCAATGAATCCTATAATTAGATTCAAAATATAAAAAAAAGAGGAGAGGAGAGATTAATTACGACCCAGGCAGAGGGGAAATCTGGAAATATTTTTTGTAGATGAGCTGAGGCTTGGAGAATGGGTTGGACATTGAGACAAGGACACAGGATGGGGAAACAAAAAGGTCATCACTGCAGGCAGACTATTCTGGTTTGAGTCAATAACCAGGGTTTGGAAGGCATAGGACATGTTCTTATAAAACAGCAAATAGAACTGGGGTGTGCGCAGAGTAGGGATCAGCTTGCCAAAGACCTTGAATTTGAAATTGAGGGTGGATTTTTGTTGACCATGATGAGTCATCAGTGGCTTTTGGGTAGGGAAAATATAAGATATCTGTTCTAATAGGAAGGTTACTATAGCACCAATATGTAGAATACTTTAGAAGGAGAGAGAGCAGACAGGAAACGGGTAATTCATTAATGCTGTCAATCATTTAAATTTTCCTGGGGCCAGTCTGTGTATTCCTGATGAATTGGTGTGCAGGAGGTCAACAATGGAACAAGTTTACTCTCAAGTGATTGTAGCAAAGTCTCAATGATGAACCAAGGAAAGCTCAAACTTTGCACGAGAGAGGAAAGCAATGAGTAAAGGACAGAAACTTAAGAGGCAGAATTGAGAACTTGAGTAATTGTATATAGATCTGTGGCCTGGACATGAAGGAAGGGTAGACCTATGGCAGTAAGATTCTTAAATCATGGCTGGTATCTGAGAAAAAAATAACATACGTGTTATGGGCCAAATTGTATCTTCCCAAAATTCATATGTTGAAGTCAGAATGCCTAGTACCTCAGAATTTGGCTGTATTTAGAAATAGGGCCTTGAAAGAGGTAATTAAGGTTGAATGAGGTCATTAGGGTGGTCCTTGGTCCAGTGTGACTGGTGTCCTTATAAAAAGCAATTAGGACACAGATTTGTGCACAGAGGAAGCCCATGTGAGGACACAGGGAGAAGACGGCCATCTATAAGCCAAGGAGAGAGGCCCTAGAATGAAACCGGCCTGCTTACACCTTGGCTTGGGATGTCTAATTTCCAAAGTGGTGACTGAAATTTCTAAGTCACCCAGTCTGTGGAATTTGTTATGGCAGCCCTAGAGCATTAATACATTCCCTTGGAAACTCATATAATAAATAGCTTCGAGCTCAAGGACTTGGACTGGAGCCAGAACTACAGCCAACAAGAAAGGGAACATAAATTTAGAGAGGTAGGAAGAGAGAGACTCAGGTAAATGGAAGCACACAGATCTAAGGATAGCTAATAAGATGTCTCCTAAACCAAAGTATTTAGTTGTTGCCTTGAGTCAGTCATCTGCTTGCTCTTAGGAGTAGCTTTGTTGCACTTGGGACCCCTGGTCTGAGGATGTGAGAGATGATGACAGTTCTGCGTCCTCAAATTATCCCACCACTGAGCATCATTCAAAACAGCTGACCATCCCTTCCTTCTTGAAACGCTCTCACTTCTTGGATTGTGTGGTGTCATAAGCTTCCTCTATTTCTGGCGGCTCCTTTTTAATTTCATTTGCTGCCTCTTCTTTCCCTACCTAAATTCCAAACGTTAGAGTTCCTCAGGGTTCCATCACAGACCTTCTTCTCTTCTCTAACTACCCAGTCTCTCCAGGTGAACTCATCCAGTTCTTTGGTTTAAACACCATATATAAATAGTTGACCCCCAAGTCTGCAGTTGTGGCCTTCAGCTCCCTTGAGCTCCTGCCTCACACACCCCAATATGTACTTGACTGTTTTCACTTGGATGTCACACACACATCTCAGGTTTTAGGAGTACAAAATCACACTCTGATTTTCCTGCCCAATCAAGTTCCTTGTCCACCTTTCATTCTCAGTTAAATGTCACCACCATCCACGTCTTGAGGTGGTGGGGGGGCATTTCCAGGAGCTTAGAATTGGCAAAGTGATTGGAAGATAGTAAAGCACTGGGCGATGTGAGGCCTAATGATGGTGAAAAACTAGACTACATGGTTTCTAAGGAGGCTTCCAGCCTTCTACTCCAAGGCATTCGTAATCAGGTGGGGCCAGGACCAGGGAGGGTGTGAGGATCTGAGGGAGATTCTTGAACTATTTAAATGCACGAGGTGCTTGAAAATAGTTTTGCTTACATTTCTCAAGCGCTGCCCGCACTTCGGAAGACGGTTCCAGATTTTGAACGCAGCTGTGACTCGCACGTCGGGGGAGAATGTTGCTTCCATGCCACTTTCTCTGTGGTAAATGGGTCTTCATGTAGGATTAAATCGGACATACTTTCTTTTGTCTAAACTTTCATGATTTCATAAATTTTTCTTTGCAGTTAATAGACAAAAACGAGTGGTAACGTGGAATAAAATTTGGTGTAGTTTTCCTCTAAACTCGCAACTCAGAAGGTACGTTTTTACATGAACGCTGTGCTGTGGCGACATTGCCTGAACTACAGAATCTGCCAGTGTGGGGGCGGCGCGCTCACACCCGGAGAGGTAAACTCTCCCCTCGCCCCACGTCTATGAAAGACCCCTAAACGGCTGCTTCGTGCGGACTCTCCATTCACATCGAAAGTCTTCAGAACTTCTCAGGAATTCAAAGAGAACATTCTGAAGGCGCTGGTATGTCCCGAGGGGAAGGGGGTGGGGATCGGGAGGCTCCCGTCCAGTCCCCGTCCGCCACCAGCTGCCTGCGCAACAGAGAGCACAAACCCTTGGGGCGACTTGCCCAGCTGTGTTTCCTGGCTTCTCAGATCTGATCATACACAGAAAACACAGAGAGGCAGCACAGTATGCTTGGGCAAGAGCGTGGGTGCCCTAGCCAGACAGTCCGGATTCAAATCTGTGCTCTACCACTGCCTAGGCGTGTGACTTTGGGCAGATTACCTAACGTCTCTCTGCCGATTTTCTCATCAGTCAAGTGGAGCAATGAGAGTCATAGAACACTTGTGAGGATTAACTGACCTCAAATAGCTGCAAACACCAGAGAGCACTTTATCATTTTTTTGCTAATATTGTTCATTACATCATTGTTTATAACAGAAAAATCTGGATATAATCTAAATACCCATCACTAGGGGCCAGTTACACAGACTGTCAAACAAAGAATGAGGTCGAACTCTGTAAGTTCTTTTGAAGATCTGCAATTGCAAAACGCAAGGCACAGAGCAGGGAAGAGCCCGCTGTGGTACGTGTGAGTTCATTTTTAAAGGGTACATATAGATAGAATTGTGCTAGTGTGTGCACAACAGTTTCCGTAAGGACATATGGAAACCCAACAGTGGTTGTATCTCAGGAGACGTGGGGGCAGAGCCAGTTGAGAGAGACTGAATTGTCATTATATGCCCTTGACTTTGTTACCGTGTGCATGAGTATTATTTTTCATGAAATAAGCTAGTTAAAAACAAAACCAAAAATGATAATGCTTGCTGTGTCTGCTTCAGCAGTTCATTTTGAGAAGTGAATGTAAGATAATGAATCTAAAAGCATTTTTAAAAACTGGAAAATGCCACGTCAATGTAATGCATTATTAAAATGAGAGTGTTTGGCCTGGAAAAACTAGAAGCCCTAAATGTACATGGTTGCTGAAATAAATAAGTGTCATTCTAGAGTAGCTGCATAATGATTAATAACAACCTTAGTAACAGTACTAACAGTACCCTTGACTATTGACAGCAAGTGGCATTGGAGTATTAACAGGAGTATTCTGGTAGTGTTAATAGCAATCAGGGGTCCCATGAAAATCAAAGCTTCTCTTCTAATTTTTCTATTTAAATAAAGGGTAAGGGTCCCTCCCCAAGATTTTTTGCTTCGGAGTGCTAATTATTTTGCAGCTTTGGGGGAAAAAAAAATCAATGCTAAAATTTCCAGTGTTTCAAGTATTTTTTCCTTCCTTTGAAGAGGTATAGCTATTGAGAAAATGTTTTCAATTAGATCTCCTGCATCCTTCATTAGATACTCTGTGAAAAATATTTTTCTATAGGAACGCTTTAAAAAGATCAAAATCCATAAGAAATTAAACATCAGGCTAATTTCAAAGGGGGAAGATGATAGAAGTGCTGTGATAGGGGCCCAGAGACGAGGAACCTGGCGGAGAGGAAGGTGAGGACAATCTCTCTCCTCTTCCTCATTTCCCCCAGACAGGGAAATTATGAGTCAGCCTTCAGGAAACAGAGTCCCTGCCTTGTGGCTCAGTTGTGAAGAAGGAGGTCCTGCAAGTGTGTAAAAAGCTCGATGCCATACCCTGTACGCCAGAAGGATCCTCAGGACTTGCCCGCTCTGGGGACCCAGAGCCTGGACACCCAGTGGCACGTCCCCAGCTTCCCAGGCATAGCAACCTCAGCAGCTGTGGCCTCCAAGCATGGCCTCGCATGCAAAACTCCGATGGGTTTGCAGTTCTGCACACAACTGCACACAGCAGCTGTCTCAGCCTCATTCCTCTCTCCCTGCGCTTCCAGTTTCTGGTTTCTGTGCTCCGCCTGGGGCTCCCACGACAGATCGGTTTCTATCTCTGCAGTCACAGACCCTCCTTCACCCAGAAAGCGACAGTGCAGCTTTGTGTCCACTGCTGGTCCCCACCATCCGCCCAGTTTCAAGCCTCAGGGGCCACCACTTGCGGACGTGCTGGGCTCTGCCTCTTTCCTACTTCTTGCATCCTGGACAAATAGAAGTGCAACTAGCACGGCTCCTCCATCTGGCTCCCTGCTCCCAAACCGCTAATCTGGGTTGCAAAGAGCTGCTTGCCCTCAGCAGGGGATTCTGCCTGTCATCCCGATTTCTCTGGTTGTCTGGAGACAAAATGCAGAAATGTTGACAGTGCACCCACTCTTTCCCGTTTCTCGCAGAAAGGCCCTCTTCCAAGCAGTGGCTGCTGGGTGCAGTGACCCTGGCCTCTGAGCTGCTCCAGGCAGCTTCTCACCTCTTCTCCCTGCCTAGGCTCCGAGCATTTCTCCTTTGCTGAGCTGCATGTCGCAGGCACCTCATCTCTCACCAGATTTGGAGAGAAAGATTTGGATGCTTGCAGGAAAGGGACAAAGCATTCCTTTTTCCAGTGATGCTGAGATTCAAGCACTTGAGTCCTGTCCGTGTTTGGGAAAGGCGGCTGTTAAGAGAGGAGAGCCCTGACATGATGCTGTGTTTCTAGGCACAGATGCTGCCTTGGAGATTCAAGGGAGTGAACGCCTTAGACCACAGTTGCCTGAAGGCCAAGAATGGAGACAAAGAATCTCTGCCCTGGAATAAGAGCTGGCCGCTGAGCTCTGATTTTGACTGGGTTTCTCCCCCTTCTACCACACGCCTACATCCACCGCTCCATATCCCTAGCCCTGAGCAGACATGCCTGCAGCCTTGAGAGCTGGGGGAGGAGACTGCCCACGAGCAGGGACAGGCAGCAGGGGACAGAGGTCGAAAGCTGAGTCACTTCGTCCACTTTTGGGGTGAAAATTGTGGACCCGTTTAAAGAATGTGTAGCCAAGTCCACATGTAGGTTTCGAGGTCATCGTGATAATAAGAGCTACTGCTTTATAGTGCCCTCCGCCTATCGGACGGTATTAGTGCTTTACTTACAGTCAGTCGTTTAATCATTATAATAACCCTTTGACGTGGCTGGTTTCACTACTAGCCTCATTTTACAGCCGAGAAGACCAGAACTCGGAAAGGTGAAGCAACTCACATAGGATTACACATCCGGTAAGTTACCCAAGTACAGTTCAAGTCAGACCAGTCTGCTCCCGGGGCTACTTCTAACCACCACGCTACCCCACCTTTCCCAGGCCTGGCTGGGGGTCCCTGAGGTTCCCAATCTTTGTTTCAGGGGCGAGTCTGGAGTCAGAGGAGGCTGCCCCAGTGTTAAGCAAGGCTGACTGACCCAAAGAGCCCAACGTGTGGAGACACTGAGGTGAAGTTTGGTTTCCATCTGAAAATGAAATGAAATGGAGGAAAGCCAGGAGATACTGAGCAGGGAAGGGAGATGATGAGAAGGAAAACAAGGAGAAGGATAATTAAGCTACCTTCATTTATTCATTTAGGTAATAAACGAGTGTCCCCTATGCATCAGGCAATGTGCTAGACACTAGGAATCAATGGCTAGCGAAAAAGAAGACAAAATCTTTGCCATTGGAGAACTTGTAGTTCAATGGGGGCGAGTGACCTTTGTCAAATAACCACATAAGTAAATTTCAAACGAGAACTCTATTCAGTGCCGTGCAGGAAAACATCATGGGGCTTAAACTCACATAACAGGAGACCTGGCCTAGTCTACCCTCCACCTCCTAGTTAAAATGTGTAGGGCAGAGGGTTAACACATTACCTCTTTCAGGGGAAGGACATACTGATTCTGGTATTCTTGAGTGAATAGATCTTGCAAACATAGTAGTCCTCTGAGTTTCATTTGAAGAGGTTTGAAAAGGAACCGTAATGGGCGTGTTTTTTGCCCTTAATCTTCCCCCACCCTGTTCCAATTTTAGCTTTATTTCTCCTGGTTCTGTGCACCTTTCCCTAAATCACTGTGCCTCTAAATCACTATCGGTTCCTCTTCCGTAACAGTTTCTCATTGGGCAATTGCGCACTGAAGGACTCGCTTATCAATGATTCTGCCGTCACTCCCTCAATTTGGTAAAAGCATCTGGGAGCCAGCTGGCTACCTTCCATTTCCCTTAGGGCTCTGTTTATTCCTCGAGGGTTTTTCTGAACCAAAAGGCGCTAATAGCCTTCGTTGTTTATTAGACTTTCTTTTCAGATAATCGGCAGACTCTTTGGCGTTATCATGTACCATATACAGAACGTATAGTTTCTTACGAGAAAAGTACACAGTAAATCCGATTTCTTCTTTTCTCCCTTCACTCCATAATAGGAAAGGTTAGAACACTCGAGATAATGAGACAGTGATGTATAACAACTAATCGTATACCGGTCCAGATTAATTTATGTCATAGGTGATATGGATTTTATCAGAGGCAATATCGACTCAAAAAATTGTTTTGCATGTCAAAAAAAATCTGATTAGCTGATAGTGCTTTAGTTGTTAGGAGTTCTATTTAGTTGAAAATTATGAGAATGATCATTATTTTTACTGCTGCTATGCTATAATTGCTCTTTGCCAAGAACATTCTTGATATGCACATTGGGTGGAGTCCAAGGTGGTGGGTCATTGCCACCCGACAGCGGCTTCTTGTGGGAACTTTGGAATTTACAACCTCCTTGGGCGTAAGCAGGTACCAGGGAAAACACCACGTATACTCAAAACATATTCTCATCCCCCCCTTCTTATTAAAATTACTACACACAACCAGGGCGTAAAAATGAAAGCAGAAGCTGAGGGTATTTACTGTTTCTGTTCAGGAACCCCTGGAAATGCTGGCAAGACCCCCTCACCTAAGGGTGCTGAACCCAGCTTCCTCTCCAGACACGATAGGGCATCAATTGCCTAGTTTTCGAAAGCATGTGTCTCCCTCATTTTTGAAAATGTTTCCCAGCTGGAAGTGGGCTGTGAGACTCTTTCTAGAATTTTCTGTTCTAGGCACTTAAAAGGGATCATGGGTGACTGTCCTGACCCCTTTCAACGTGAGCTTTCACTTCCAGTGATGGCCCAGCCTGCTTGTACTATTTCCTAGGAATAGTCTCGTAGGAAGTTCATTATCAAGAATGTCAAGCGGAAACTACTGTTTAGTTAGAAAATGACACTTTCCAAAGGGTGTAAGTCAAAGTAAGTAACACGCATTCTGTCATTCATTCAGGCGATGCCGACTGAGCAGCACCACTCGCGGTCCTGGGTGGGGAATGGGGCTTACAGCCGTGCGCAAACAGCCCTGGGCTCTGTCCTGGAGAGTACACTACCTACCAGGGGAGAGAGTGTGTGTTCAAAACGATCTCACAAATACATGATTACAGCTGTGAGAGATGCTGAGTGAAAGGTAGGAAGCCGGGAACGTGAAAGTGGGTCATGTGGGCTCTTGGGGAGTGAGACTTGAAAGACACCACACTACTTGTGCCTTGCACTTGGCTGACTCCTGCTGCTGCCTATGCAGTCGGCTCCGGAACACCCGCACCTCCCGCGGTGGCGCTTTCATGGGAAGTAACTCATTCGTGGAGGCCAGGACAGAGTCTTTGTTCAGCATTTGGTGGATGACACGTGGTCCACTCTTGTATCTTTTGGAACCAAAACCCGGGCTCTCAAAATAAGAGGGATATCTTTCTCTGCAGCATTTAAATTATTTCAATAGGGGATTTGAATAGAAGTCTAAGAGACGTGACACATAACAAAGCTTTTTAATCACATCCTCTCATCTGGCCCTCATGCCAGCCTTGGAGGCAGACATTCTTTTTATCATCCCCATTTTATAGGTGGGGAAGTAGACAAGAGGGGTGTTTCAGCTGTTCATCCCTCTCCTTCCCTTATCATAACACTTAATACACTTTATTACCATGACTTATTTGATGTCACAAGACCTTGAGCTTTACGAAGGCATCTATTATCACCACCATGTCCCAAGCACCTAGCAAGTGCCAGTACATAAAAATAATTATTTGTCAAAAGAATAAATAAGCGAATGAATGGTTACAAAGAAAAGCTGTGTTCTGGAGGAAGAAAAAGACATTGAACTAATTTTCCAGTGGGATGTAACCAAACAAGACGACTTTGTCCCAGATGGGCTGGAATTCAAGGCAACAATAAATGTAAGGGCCAACCCAACTTTTCACATGCCTGAACTGAAAATCCGCAAGACATGTGAAAACACACAGCACTCATCTTAAGCCTCGCCCACGAGATCACTACGTCTGCCTCAGACTGTTGTTCGCCCTGCTGCCGAGAGACACAATGAGAACCCCCCCCCTTCACTTTTCTGCTCTCCCTCACATCAGGATTGCCCCAGAGTGTGGCTGTTTTACATGTAGGAGCTGAAACGGGGAGTCCTGTACGGCTGTGTTAGAAACATGACTTCATCAGGACAGAGGTACAGTTAACTCCGTATTCTCCACACTGTGCAGGGTGCGCTGCCCCACCTGCCTTCTCCTTTCTCTACCAACCCCCCTCACCCGTTCCAAACCCAGTGCCCTGCTTGTCAGTGTTCTCCCCTGAGTTTTGCACTGGTAGGCGAAAGACATTCAGGCAGAAGAACGTAGCAAATGGGAAGACTTCAGGGGTTGTTTCGTTACACTAATTAGACTGGGGGATGGGCATCTCAGGGTTTCACACGGAATGGGGCATTCACTACTCTAGGCTTTTGCCCCTGGATCCAAATCAGAGCACTGGTAACTTGAGAGTTGGACGCAGACCAGCTCAGCTTGTGGCCGGCAACACAATTCCCCCAGCTGTTATACCCCCACCTCTGTTGTCACAATTCCGGGGTGTTGAGTTTCCCGCCCTAACAACTGTTCAAAGGACTTCATTTGAGTAAATTGTATGAAACCATTTTATAGGGGCTAAGGCAGAGAGGACATGGGGTTGGGGCTGGATATGACGTGCTCAGTGGTGCATTAAAACCCAGCGAGGTTAGTGCACCGGGCCCCCCTCGGAGCCCCCAAGCATTGCTTTTATTTGAATGGGAGAGTTGTCAGGATAAGGATAAGGAAGCAGAGATCCACATAGAATTTACTTTGAATACCCAAGGAAGAAAAGTTAAGGGTCAGTATAGAAGAGGTCTTGAAAGGGAAAAATAGCAAAACAAAAATAGGAGTTTTTAAAATTGATCTTCTCCAGATTATTCGCTATAAAAAATTAACTCACACTGGAAGCAATGGAAGTGCCGTAAGAGTGTACATACACATACAGCTACAGCAATGCTGAGCTTCTGAACAGACCAGGACTCAGGAAAGTAGTTGCCAGTCTTGCTTTTGTCCTTTATGTGTATAACTAGGTAAACCATTTCCCTCTGCTAAACCTCATTTTCCTCATTTGCAGAAGGATGGGGCTGGGTTGGATCATTTCTAGGGTGCTCTTTGCAGGTAATAAAATTCTCTGGTTCATTGAAATATCTAAAGGAAGCCAGCATTCGCTGTTGTTTTCGATGAAGTGAATTTAGCTCTAGAAAGAATTTCTTAAGCCAGTAAGGGGCAATTTCAGTGAAACAAAGTTGTAACCGAATTTGAGTTACTTTAAAAAAAAAAAAGAGCCCAATCCTATAGGAGAATGTCTGAGAATGTTGAACTGCACCAAGTATTTCAACGTGACATGAAAAAAGCAATAATGAGATCAGTAGTAATGTTATAATATTTAAAAGACAGATAACTCTAGCAACATTAACTGTGCCACAAAGAAAATACAAAACAATATGACCCCCGTTATTAGTCACTGTGGGATTCAGTAATCTCCTCTTGCCCTTGCACAGCATATGTAGCCAGGAAAAGAATGTCTGCTTCAAACCTTATGAGAAGAACTAAGGTGATTGGAATTTTGGAAAAACTCTCTCCAGGGCTCAGAAAGCAAGGCTCTTCTATAATTTTATATAAAAGAGTATTTCTCAAGTGAGGTCCCTGGGGTGTCTGTTTCAGAATCCCCTGCAGTATGAAAGTGTATACCCCTGGGTCCCACTCAGACCTATGGAATTAGAACTCTAGAAGCTGGTGTTTTTTTTTTTTTTTTTTAAAGATTTTATTTATTTATTTGACAGAGATAGAGACAGCCAGCGAGAGAGGGAACACAAGCAGGGGGAGTGGGAGAGGAAGAAGCAGGCTCATAGCGGAAGAGCCTGATGTGGGGCTCGATCCCAGAACGCTGGGATCACGCCCTGAGCCGAAGGCAGACGCTTAACCGCTGTGCCACCCAGGCGCCCCGGAAGCTGGTGTTTTAACAAGCACCCCATATGCAGGAAGAGACTTGAGAACGAACGGTCTAGAAATGTACTTGGGGGATAAAAACCTTCTTTGCAGAAAATACCACAATGGCCCGCAGAAGGAAGAGAACCTTCCAGGTCTTTACGAATAAGAAAAGACGCTTTGTGTTAATTTATCAGCATCCAGCTAGGAATAAGATTTGTTAGATCCCTTTCTTAGAATAAAGAGGGCCACAGGCCTGGGCATCTGCCGTGAACATGGCATGGAGGAAGCAGCAAAGGAGAGTGTTAAGAGCGTTGGCTTGCAAGACGGACAGGCCTGGGCTTGGCTCTTGCTTCTGCTTAACTCCAGGCAAGAACGCAAACTGGAATATCGGTGCAAGCACTTAGTTTTGTTAACAACTGTATATCCCAGCACCGCATGGTAAGATCTCAGTAAATATTAATGTTTGTATTCACTTCCTGTTGCTGCTGGGACAGAGGATCACCAACTTAGTGATTCAAAACAACACAATGTATTCTCTTACCGTTCTAAAGGTCAGAAGTCTAAAATGGGTCAGCAGGGCTGCATCCCTTTTGGAGGCTGGAGGGAAGAATCCATTTCCTTGTTTTTCCAGCTCCCAGAGGCTATCTGCCGTCCTTAGCACCTGGCCCTGTCCTCCATCTTTAAAGCCAGCAGTGTGGTTTCCTCAAATCACTCCCTCCCTGACCTCTGATTTGGTTGTCACATCTCCTTCTCCTACTTGGCCTCCTGCCTCCCTCTTATCAAAATTCTCGTGATGACATTGGACCCAACTGGATAACTCAGGACAATCTTCCCAGCTCAATATCCTTTATTTAATCACACCTGCAAGGCTCCTTTTGCCATGAAAGGTGACATCGTCACAGGTTCTGGGCATTAGGATGGAAACATCTCTGAGGGGAGACCATTGTTCTGTCTACTACAATGTTGTCAAACAGAAGTTTCCTAACTTCTCTAACCGTTGGGGTTCTCCTCTGTAAAATGGAGTTTCTATAAGGATTAAATGGAGTAACGACCATAAATGCACAATAAAGGTAAGCTAATATTATTATGCCTTCTAATTATTCTAGAATAAATCACTTATTAAGGAGTGACTTAAATATACTAAACTTGCATTTATTGCTTTCTTGCTAGTACTTCATTACTAGGGGTAAAAATTTAAATTCTGAGGACCTCAGAAAACTTTAAGGATCTCCAGGATCAGTCAGGGTTTAGAACAGGAAACAGAACAACTCCAGGTATTTTAAATAGAAAGGAATTTAATACAGGGCATTAGATAATTCTAAAACCATTGGATGGTTGTACAGGGATTAGCTGTGGCTACTGGAGATATCGAGTTTCAGAACACACAGCTGCAGAGGGAATCTAGGGACCCCGAAGCCACCACCATAGTGAACACAACCTCTCCATCCCTGTAAGGTGTCTCCACCCTCTTACAGCTGGAGATGAGAAATTGGAAGTCTGAGTCCAGCTACCACCTACTTCTTGACACTCTGAGACCTTGTTTGCCAGTAGAAAGTGTCACAGGAAGATGTTCTTGCCTTCATTCCCATACTCTATATCGAACGTCAGTGCATCCCATTGCCAGAACCCATGTGGTATCCAGAACTCCAGCATCAAGGGAGTCTGGAAAACGTGTATTTCAGCTTTCTAGCCTCTGCTGTAGGAAAGCACAGAGAATGAGATTGAATGTATGCTGAGCAACAGTCAGCCATACCCAAGCCAGTACTTTCTAGCACCTTCTATTTGCTATTTTTTAGGGGGGAGGGAGAGGGAGAGAGGGAATCTTAAGCAGGCTCCACGCCCAGTGCAGAGCCTGACGTGGGGCTCAATATCACAACCCTGAGATGTTGACCTAAGCTGAAACCAAGAGTCGGTTGCTTAACTGACTGAGCCACCCAGGTGCCCCTTTTTGCTATTTGAAATACGTACCTTGGAGGGAAGCCCCCTTCCTATGATGTGTTGCACTGTAGGGGTCGAGCATCTAGAAGAAATTATTCTCCTGAGAAATTAAATATTAATTAAATATTAATTAAATATTTTAAAATATTTTTCCTAAGAAAATTTCTCCTTTGGTGAAATTCCCAACTTTTCTTTCTCTAAGGGTTATAGATTATGCAACACATTTTAAAACTGAATATTTAAAAAATCTATTGTGTAAATTAATATGGATTCAAAATACTGAAAAGCTAACATGGGCTAGAAATTGTCAGCAGCAGTCTTAACACAAGTCTGAAACATAGTAGGTGCTCAATAAATATGCTTCCTTTCCTGAAATGTAAGTTGGCCAGCCTACAGATTTTCCATATTGGAACTGTTAAGAGTTGGATTAATGAGTTAAAATATATATGGCTAATTTAAATAGTGAGGCATAGTTCTTAAAGCAGGGTGTGGTAGTGGTTAATTATGATCAAATATACACCTTGCATCAAGTGGGTTCTCAGTAAGAATTCTCTTTTCTTCTATTCCCCATATAGCTTCTGCCTACCAGGGCAAAAATACAGAGAACGTTTGATGTGGGGCTTCCCCAAGCCCCTCTCGCCATATTTCAGTCCCAGTGAGCCTCCCAACCCTGCTATGCCACGTGGCCTTAGCCACACTAGCCTCCCTTGGTCTAACCTGGAACACGGTACACAATTTCTAAGCCCTCTAACGTAGTCTCTGCAAGCATCAAAACAAAACAGGACAACAAAAGAGCAAACCACACATGGTCTCTTGCATTTATTTGTTTTTCAGGGGAAGAAGGATAATTTTGAACTGTAACACTGGAATTATATGATGTGAAATGGGAAATGACTACTCTTTGCAGAAGCTGAAATTGCTTTTTTGGCGCCTAAACACACAACTACAACACATCAATTTGGTAGCCTGCTGTCAAGCAAAAGAAGGTCTATATTTTTGGATTAAGCACATGACAATCTCTTCCATGACACTAATTTACANTTCTCCTTGGAGTAAGGATGGAGGAGTGGCAGAGGCCTTGCCTTAGTTGACTAGGGAATCAGAAACATAAGCCTTTTTTTTTTTTAAATTTTTTAAATTTTTTTTTATTTTTAAAGATTTTATTATTTATTTGACAGAGACAGAGACAGCCAGCGAGAGAGGGAACACAAGCAGGGGGAGTGGGAGAGGAAGAAGCAGGCTCATAGCAGAGGAGCCTGACGTGGGGCTCGATCCCATAACGCCGGGATCACGCCCTGAGCCGAAGGCAGGTGCTTAACCGCTGTGTCACCCAGGCGCCCCCCACTGCCCCATTTCTTAAAATAGGTAAAGATATCTTCTTAACCTCACTTGTTAGAAAGATCTGACACCGAACACAAAGCACTGGCTACTAACTATGAAGTGAAGTGCACATTTAGAGCACTGCGGCAGACTGGCAGAGCCCCCAGCAGAACACTGTGGCCTGGTTGGTCCGCGATGTGAACAGCCTGTGTGGCTTCTCCCTCACAGCGGTGTGTTTGGAAAGGCCTAGCAAATCTGGCTCTGTGCCAAGCAATCGAGGGACACATTTTTTCTTGTGAATCGAATGAAACACCCCTAGGCAGACCCACCCATGGAAGGCCCTAGGAACAGCTGGGTGGAATTAAATGGCATTTATTCCTATATTGGTTATGGCCAGGAGCCAGGAATCCTACACCCAAGATGCATGTGGCCTACAGCACACATGAGCCTCGGTATTGATTGTGGCTGCAGCTCCACTCACACCGTGGAAAGGATGTAAATGATTGATCTTCTATTAAAAAATTCCTGAAGGACATGGAGGGACTGTTTATTTTTTTGCTCTGGGCCTGGTTTCCCTGATACCCATGTAATTCTCACATGTCTACACAAGAAAGGGGAGAACTGTGCAATTACGCCTTAGATTCAGATGACTCACACAAAGTAATCCAGTCAGAAATGTCCACAAGGATCTGGTCTCAGGTTTACTAAGTAATTATCTAATGATTTCATGTGACATTTTGAGGACTGGACTTAGGGTTGGAAAAACTTGATATTATAAAAATATCATGTCCCTCAAATTATTCTGTACGTTCACCTGGAAGAGTAAATGTGCTGAAATAGCTAAGAATGTTTTGAAAAGGAACACAAAGGACTTATGAGGTGGTGGCCAGTCTTATCAGATGAAAAAGATGCTGTAAAGCTATAGTGACTTGAATGTTGTGGTGTCAGCTGAGAAGGGGTATTCAGATGAATAGGACAGAACAGACAAGACCTAATATCTGTGGGAATTTAGAATAGAATACATTTTGTAATTCAAATCAATGAAGAAGGTATAGATGGTTCAGGAAGTTCTATTAGGACATTTGGGAAAATAATTAAATTACAATATTATCTCTCAAGAGGTCCCACTTATCTCCACCTGAACCCAAATCCAAATGGGTTAGAGATTTACACATTTTAAGATATATGAGAGACTATAAGAAAATATGGGGGAATTTGTGTGCATGTGTGTGTGTGATGTGGGAGTAGAGAAGTCTTTCTAAACACAAATCTAAACCCTGGAGTCATAACAGAAAAGATGGACTCATTTGACTCTACCAAACTAAAATAGATGGTTCATAGAAAAAGAAATACAAATTCCTGTAGTGCATGCTCCTTCTTATAATTAAGGAAATGCAAATTAAGCATAAAAAGAATACTTTCTGCCTATCAGGCAACTTTTTAAAGTTTCAAAATCAATATTGGTAAGAAAGTGAGGAAAGAAGGAGTTGTTTCATATACTTCTTGAAAGCACAACATGATGCAACCTTTGTAAAGGCAGTTTGATGCTTTCAATCATATTTTTAAATTCACATAACATTTGCCTAACAATTACACTTGGATATTATGGCAAAAACATGGCCAGGTATTTATTGCAGCATTACTTGTACCAACAATAACTACAACAGAAACAACGTAAATGTCCATCAAGGGAAATAACAAGTTAAATTATGATGTATCCATGTAATGGAATATTATCTAACTATTAAAAAGCCATATGTACTGATATATAAAAATTACAAGATGTATATATAAATGGAAAAGTTCATGATACAGAAAATTCTTAAAATATGTAATAAAACATGATCATATAAGGTAAATTTTTTGAAAAGCAATATACATATAATATAAATGTAGGCATATGCATATTATATTTTTCTTGAAATGAAAACTATTAACAGTAATTATCTTTAGGGGAGGTTCCAGGCATAGCAGCACTTATGTGTGTGTCATTGGTGGGAGTGGGGAGATGAGAAGGAATCAGCTATGGAAAAGGTTGATTTGAGCTAAACTGTAGGGTGCCTTGAATGCCAAGTTAAAGATTTGGAACTTGAATGTAGGCAACAGTAAAGAATTATAAATTAGGGCACCTGGGTGGCTCAGTCAGTTAGGTGTCAGTCTTCGGCTCAGGTCATGATCCCGGGGTCCTGGGATGGAGTTCTGTGTTGGGATCCCTGCTCAGTGGGGAGTCTGCTTCTCCCTCTGCCTCTCCCTCTCCCTGCTGCTCCCCCTGCTTGTGGGTGTGCTCTCTCTCTGTCAAATAAATAAATAAAATCTTTAAAAAATAATTATAGATTGTAGGAAATAAAAGAATAAAAAAGTACATGGAAACAAATGAAAATGAAAACACAATGGTTCAAACCTTTGGGGTGCAGCCAAAGCAGTTCTAAGAGGGAAGTTTATAGCAATACACCTCAAGAAGCCAGAAAAATCTCAAAGAAACAACCTAACCTTACACACAAAGGAGCTAGAAAAAGAACCACAAGCAAAACCTAAAACCAACCGAAGGAAGGAAATAATAAAAACTAGAGCAGAAACAAATGATATAGAAACTAAAAAAATAAAACAAAACAAAAACAAGACAAAAAAACCCCCAATAGATCAATGAAACCCAGGAACTGGTTCTTTGGAAAAAGTCAATGAAATTAATAAGCCTCTAGTCAGACTAACCAAGAAAAAAAAAAGGAAGGACCCAAATAAATAAAATCACAAATGAGAGAGGAGAAATAACAACTAACACCACAGAAATACAATTATAAGAAAATATTATGAAAAACTATACGCCAACAAACTGGACAACCTAGAAGAAATGGATAAATTCCTAGAAACAGATAAACTACCAGAACTGAAACAAGAAGAAAAAGAAAATTTGAACAGACTGATTATGGGCAATGAATTGAATCAATAATCAAAACCCTCCCAACAAACAAAAGTCCAGAGCCGAACGGCTTCACAGAGGAAGTCTACCAAATATTTAAAGAAGCGTTAATACCTATTTTTCTCAAACTATTCCAAAAAAATAGAAAAGGAGGGAAAACTTCCAAATTTATTCCATGAGGCCAACATTACCTTGACACCAAAACCAGAAAAAGACAACACAAAAAAAAGAGAACTAAGGCCAATATCTCTGATGAACATAGATGCAAAAATCCTCAACAAAAAATACTAGCAAACTCGGGGAACCTAGGTGGCTCAGTTCGTTGAGCAACCGACTCTTGATTTTGGCTCAGGTCAGGATCTTGGGGTAGTGAGACGAGCCCCACCTTGGGGCTCAGCGCTCAGCAAGGAGTCTGTTGCTCTCCCTTTCCCTCTCCCTCTGCCTCTCCCTCTGCCCCGCCCCCCGCATGCACTCATGCTCTCTCTCTCAAATAAATCAATAAATAAAAAAAAAATACTAGCAAACTGAATCCAACAGTACATTAAATACATTCATCACAACCAAGTGGGATTTATTCCCGGGTTGCAAGGGTAGTTTAATGTTCACAAATCAAACAATATGATATATCACATCAATAAGAGAAGGGATAAGAATTATATGATCATTTCAGGGGCACCTGGGTGGCTTAGTCGTTAAGCGGCTGCCTTCGGCTCAGGGTGTGGTCCTGGCGTTCTGGGATCGAGCCCCACGTCAGGCTCCTCTGCTGGGAGCCTGCTTCTTCCTCTCCCACTCCCCCTGCTTGTGTTCCCTCTCTCGCTGGCTGTCTCTCTCTGTCAAATGAATAAATAAAATCTTTTAAAAAAAAAGAATTATATGATCATTTCAATAGGTGCAAAAGAAGCACTTGACAAAGTACAACAACCGTTCATGATTAAAACCCTCCACAAAGTAGGTTTGGAAGGAACATACCTCAAGGCCATATATGAAAACCTACAGCTAACATCACCCTTAATGGTGAAAAACTGAGAGCCTTTCCCCTAAGGTCAGGAACAAGACAAGGGATGTCCACTCTCACCACTTTTATTCAACAGAGTACTGGAAGTCCTAGCCACGGCAATCAGACAACAGAAAAAATAAAAGGAATCCAAATTGGTAAGGAAGAAGTAAAACTTCCACTATTTGCAGATGACATGATACTGTATACCGAAAACTCAAAAGACTCCACCAAAAAGTTCTCCAGCAAGAACGGATAGATTCAGTAAAGTCACAGGATACAAAACCGAGGTACAGAAATCTGTTGCATTTTTATACATCACTAATGAAGCAGCAGAAAGAGAAATTAAGAAAACCATCCCATTTACAATTGAACCAAAAATAATAAAATATCCAGGAATAAACCTAACCAAAGAGGTAAAAGACCTGTACCCTGAAAACTATAAAACATGGATGAAAGAAATTGAAGATGACACAAAGACATGGAAAGACATTTCATGCTCATGGATTGGAAGAACAAATATTGTTAAAATGTCCATACTACCCAAAGCAATCTACACATTTAATGCAATCTTTATGAAAATACCAACAGCATTTTTCACAGAACTAGAACAAATAATCCTAAAATTTGTGTGGCATCACAAAAGACTTGAAGAGCCAAAGCCATTTTTAAAAGAAAAGCAAAGCTGGAAGCATCACAATTCTAGACTTCAAGTCATATTACAAAGCGGTAGTGATCAAAACAGTACGGCACTGGCACAAAAATAGACACATAGATCAACAGAACAACAACAACAACAAAAAACCCAGAAGTGAATCCACAATTATATGGTCAATTAATCTTTGATAAAGCAGGAAAGGCTATGAAATGGGAAAAAAAACAGTCTCTTCAAGAAATGGTGTTGGGAAAACTGGACAGCAACATGCAAAAGAATGAAGCTGGACCACTTTCTCACACTATACACAAAAATAAATTCAAAATGGGTTAAAGACCTAAATGTGAGACCTGAAACCATAAAAATCCGAGAAGAGAGCACAGGCAGTAATTTCTCTGACATTAGCACTTTCTCTGACAGTAGCAACATTTTTTTCTAGATAGGTCCCCTGAGGCAAAGGAAACAAAAGCAAAAATAAACTATTGGGACTACATCAAAATAAAAAGCCTCTGCACAGTGAAGGAAACAAATAACAAAATTAAAGGGCAACCTACTGAACAGGAGAAGATATTTGCAAATGACTATCTGATAAAGGGTTAGTATCCAAAATACATAAAGAATTTATACAACTCAACACACAAAACCAAAATAATACAATAATACAATGGAAAAAATGGGCAGAAGACATGAACAGACATTTCTCCAAAGAAGACACACAGATGAGCAGCAGACACTTGAAGAGACGCTCAACATCACTCATCATCCAGCGAATACAAATCAAAACTACAATGAGAAATCACCTCACACCTGTCAGAATGGCAAAAATTAACAACACAAGAAACAACAGGTGTTGGCAAGGTTGTGGAGAAAGGGAAACCCTCTTGCACTGTTGGTGGGAATGCAAACTGGTGCAGCCTCTGTGGAAAAACAGTGTGGAGGTTCCTCAAAATGTTAAAAATAGAACTACCCTACAATCCGGCAATTACACTACTGGGTATTTTATGAATACAAAAACTCTAATTCAAAGGGATGCGTGTACGCCTGTGTTTATAGCAGCATTATTTACAATAGCCAAGACATGGAAGCAGACCAAGTGTCCATCAACAGATGAATGGATAAAGAAGAGGTGGTATATATATACAATGGAGTATTATTCATACTGAAAAAAGAATAAAATCTTGCCATTTGCAATGGTATGGATGGAGCTAGAATGTATTATGCTAAGAAAATCAGTCAGTAAGAGAAAGACAAATACGATATGATTGCACTCATATGCGGAATTTAAGAAACAAAACCAATGAGCAAAGGGAAAATAAGAAAGAAAGAAAACCAAGAAACAGACTCTTAACTTCAGAGAACAAACTGATGGTTAGCAGAGGGGAGGTGGGTGGGGGATGGGGATGTAGGTGATGGGGACTAAGGAGGACGCTTGTTGGGATTAGCACTGGGTAATTTTAAAAATAATAATAATAAAAGGACTGTAGATCTTTAATAAATTGCATTTAAACTTTTGAATACATACATTAACATAGTTCAAAATCAAAAGAAAAATAAATGAGATATAGTGAAAACTTTTCCTCTTACCCTGTCTTTTATCCTTCCAATTCACCATCTCCCCAATAAAGGTACACACTGTTATTATTTTCTTATGTTTCCTTCAGAGTTTCTTTCTGTACATTTTTAAGACTTTATTTATTTATTTGACAGAGAGAGAGACAGCAAGAGAGGGAACACAGGCAGGGGGAGTGGGAGAGGGAGAAGCAAGCTTCCCGCAGAGCAGGGAGCTTGATGCGGGGCTCGATCCCAGGATCCTGGGATCACGCCCTGAGCCGAAGGCAGATGCTTAACAACTGAGCCACCCAGGCGCCCCCAACTTTTCATATGTTTAAGGGGTATTTGTGGGCTTTTTTTCCTTGTGAAAAGAATGTTTATATCTTTTGCCTCTTATTCTATGTTATTCTATATGCTGATGGCTCTATTCCCCCTCACTGCCTTCTAGGAGCTTTTATGCAAAAGGAGATTAGCTTATTGTCTATTACTTGAGTTACCGTCTGCTCCATCCCCAGTTAATCAATTATCTTTTGACTTCGTTTTTGGTGCTTTCCTTCCAGTCTGAAATTTTTTTTCTTTATGGCTTCTTCTTCTTTTTTTTTTTTTTTTAAGATTTTATTTATTTATTCGACAGAGATAGAGACAGCCAGCGAGAGAGGGAACACAAGCAGGGGGAGTGGGAGAGGAAGAAGCAGGCTCATATCAGAAGAGCCTGATATGGGGCTCAATCCCATAATGCCAGGATCACGCCCTGAGCCGAAGGCAGACGCTTAACCGCTATGCCACCCAGGCGCCCCTCTTTATGGCTTCTTGATTTTGACTCATAATTAGAAAGGTTTCTCGTACTCCAAGATTGTAAGAGTTCTCCAATGTGTTCATTTAATAGTAGTAAAGTTGTCACACTTAATTCTATGATCTGCTTGGAATTTCTCTTGCTGCCAGCTGGGAGGTATGCCTCTAACTATATTGTTTCATTAAAGAATTTTGCAGTTTGTCTTGCATGACATCATGGTCATTTCCTGTACTGGTAAATGATAAGCCTGACACAAAGATTAGTGATATATTTCCTACTTAATGTCTGGCCACCCATAATTGGCATTTGTAGCAGACACTGTCGGCTGCCAAGCTGACAGCTATTTCTCTCATCTTCCTTGCTACAAAGCCCTAACTATGCTTGGGTAACTATCCCTCCCTGACGTGACCTAGGGTGAATCTCGGTTAAACTGACTCAGCGTCCGTCGTCATCCCATTTCCCTTCTCAGGGAATGGTTTTAAAGGCGGCATGTGACTCATTCTAGCCAAAGAGATGTAGGACAGGTCTGCTGGAAGGATTTTAAGAAAGTGTTTCTCACTCTTAAAATGAGACCAAAGGGGAAAAAATTTCCTCTTCTCTTTTGTGAGGCACCGCCAGGTCTGTGTGGGACCCCAGGAACCAAGGCAGCCATTTTCTACCGGTGAGAGGAGCCAGCCAAAGACGAAGCCCACGGTTTGGCAGAGTAGGACCATGAAAAGAACCTGGATCCTGGTTGGTGTCATTGAGATGTTGAACTCACCATCTCTTGTAGCCACTCTTCCTCTGGACTTCTTACTTTATGAAAATGAATTTTCTTCGTCGTTCAGTAATCAACAATGGGTTGTCTGTTAACTGTAGCATCCTACGCAGTGGTCCACAAATGTTGCGCCTCAAATGCACACAGTCACAGAGTAACAGAGCATCCTTGATGAGACGTCTTAACATTGTCTTCAGTTTAAAATATTGACATCTTTAATATCTTCAACACCTCGGGGCTACCACAGCAGAGCGCCAGACAGAACATTCATGATTCATGTAGTTGAGAAAATACAGAAGACTGGAAAGGTATGTGTATGAAAGTTCTCAATACCATTTTAAGTTTAAACATTTGACTTATACCCCAAACAGGATTTTTTTATATTTTTACTTTCCTAGATTTAATGCAATTTAAAATTGTGCTATGTTGTTTGTTATAGGCTTTTTCCATTAATTTTGAGTTTTTAAAGTATTACATAAAAATAGTATTTATCTTGATAACCAAGGTTTTCAGTGCCACCTTCTATTTTGCACCTAAGATGCCAGCCACCATATCCTTGGGGCAACACAATATGGGTAAGGTTTCTAGATAATGTGACCAAGCTCTCTGCTTCCCTGCTGTCTAACGTTGGGGA
Source organism: Ailuropoda melanoleuca (assembly GCF_002007445.2). Lineage (NCBI taxonomy): Eukaryota > Metazoa > Chordata > Mammalia > Carnivora > Ursidae > Ailuropoda > Ailuropoda melanoleuca. The sequence continues at coordinate 82,128,024 of NC_048220.1, read as the reverse complement.
TATACAGCTCCCCATTCTAAAGATGACTAGTTTTCCAGAATCCCTCTGGGTTGTTCCTTCAGTGGGAGAGGAAGAAGCAGGCTCCCAGCAGAGGAGCCCGATGTGGGGCTGGATCCCAGGACTCTGGGATCATGCCCTGAGCTGAAGGCAGACGCTTAACAACTGAGCCACCCAGGTGCCCCTAAATGAAATCTTTAAAAAGAAAAAAAAGAGGGGCGCCTGGGTGGCACAGCGGTTAAGCGTTTGCCTTTGGCTCAGGGCGTGATCCCGGCGTTATGGGATCGAGCCCCACATCAGGCTCCTCCGCTATGAGCCTGCTTCTTCCTCTCCCACTTCCCCTCCTTCTGTTCCCTCTCTCGCTGGCTGTCTCTATCTCTGTCGAATAAATAAAAAAAATCTTTAAAAAAAAAAAAAAAAAAAAAAGGAAAGAAAAAAAAGAAAGGGAGGAAGAAAGATCCCTACTGAGTAAGCACTAACAGCAAGTCTGAATGTGGAACTTTGAAATACGATTTAGAAAATGCAAAAGCCACTTGTTTATTTTGGATCAAGTCAGCAGCTTGTCGGGCCCAAGGCAATACATGTAAAAAGCTCTTTGGAAGTTAAATTTGTGTTATTATAATAGCAAGTGTTTTCATCTTTTCTAACCCATAGGCAACTGAAGTATTTTCTGCAGTCGGGGGGGGGGGGACAGGAGACACTTTGAGATAAATTACCTCTGACTACACTCTGGAGACCTGTTCATGCTGCCGCATAGGAACTTGCAACGAGAGGCTATTTGGTGGCTCCTTAAAGGGGACACAGTAAGGAAATTGAAAGAGTCTCTCTCAATACGGTGGTCATTTAGATTACCGGTTTGGGTGAAGTGGTTTTTACATTCCGGCCCTCGATATGTTTTTCAACACAGGATTCAAATTGATCGGTTGGTACTATGGTAGAAATAAAAAATTGAAATCAGTGGGAATATGTCAGTTTCTCACTCCACAGCATTTTGAAATGTCTGTACAGCAGGAGGTTTGAAATGTGGCCGCTGCACTGTACAGCTTGTGTAGACAGAAGACAGCCCGCGGCCCAGCTGAGATTCTGTGCTCCTGCGCTCCAACGCCGCCTGCCACTGTCAGACTACCAGCTCATTAGTATTTAAATCAGCTCATAAATATTTCCTGGAAATTCACAGTTGCTTAAGCTTTACCACCATTCATCTCCCGTTCTCCTTCTTTAGTCTTACTTAACGCCTTGGTTTCTTAGGCCGGTAATACTGCAGAAGGGTGGATTTCAGTGCATATTAATCTTACTGATGTATGATGATGAAAAAGGAACAGAGGAAGTCCTGTGAGAGGATAAAGATGAGAAACAGAGAAAGGACATAGAAGGAAATTTTACTGCATTTCCTTGGCGCAAATAAAATTATCTAATGATGGACCAAGGAAGTCTGTATAAAATAAGGACAGCCCAAAAGCATATGCCAAGGCAATTCAACCTGAATGAATGTTTCTTTCACATACTCTTTAAAAGCTTTGAAACACAGACGACACATTTCATTGGGGGCAGGCCCTGGATGTTCCCACTGGGGAGATGGTTGCATGGTTACAAAACCTCTTCTGTTCAACATAAGAGCTGTATTTCTAATTATAAAATAATGATGACAGAGAGAGGCCAGTTCCATTATGATATTCTGTATAGTTCTTAGCATTCTGCCAGAGTTCAACACTAATACCTACCTACGATGCCAACAGCCAGTTCTTAAATGAGTGTGAGTAAAATTTAACAAGTGACAAATGAGAGGAAAATAAATATATCATATTTCATTGAATTTAAAGTGCCATTGATTGTGCCATTATTTTACACACCCCTAAGAAAGACAAAAGTGCTACCAATTAAACTAGGACGTACTATGGATTGCAAGTACATCCTGATTTCAGAGATGTGAAAGATGTGAATCAGGGAAATACATTCACTTTACAAACAGGTTATTCTGGAAAGAATCAAGACCATTCAGTGACTATACTTGAAACAACGTTGATAGTGGTGTTAATCTCTTTAGCAGGAGCACGGCTCTAAGAAGCAATGGCTTTTCTGATATCATAGACCCGAAAGACATGAGAAGCATAGAGAAGCAAAACTTTGGGACACACCCTGAGAGTTTGCCTACCACGGGGGCACTAACGGCGCTTTGTCATTGACGGTCTTGTGTCGCTCAAACTTGTGCTCCAAAGGTCTTCTGGAGATAAACTTCAGAATAAATGGAGAGATCTACACGCCCAGGCAATTGAGAGATAATTTTGGCCTAAGAAACACCCAATCCTATTAAACGTAGTCTAGACAACTCAGCCTGCCATTCAAGACCTCACAAAATCTGGCCTGAAACTCTTTTTTTGAGTCCCCCCCCCCAATTTTCTATACGTAATCCATACTTCCATCAAATTTCCTAAACCCACTGTGTACTATCTCAACTCCCTGTCTTTGCTTATACCAGAGTTTCTCAAACTTGGCACTACTGACAATCTGGCCTGGGTAACTGGTTTTTGTGGAGGCATGTACTGTGCTTTTCCAGGATTTTCATCAGCATCTCGGGTCGCTGTCCACTAGATGCCAACAGTACCTCTTTTCAGTTGTTATAACCAAAAATGTCTTCAGATATTGCGAAGTGCCCCTGGGGCAAGGGAGACAAAATAAACCACTGGTTGAAAACCACTGCGGACACCATGCCAGCCTAGTGAAAGAAAGAGTGCAAACTTCGGTATCAAATGTACATGACCTTGAATCCTAGGTCCCTGAGGTGGTCATTTGAATTCTGTGGCCACTCAGCACCCATTCCCCCTTTCTAACAACACTGCATTTTCCTTTGGGGGAATAACCATTTTCCCACTATATGCAGACTCTACGGGACTCTAAGTCTTGGAGAAAATACCTTGCTCTCCAAGTGGGATGTGCAACTGAGCTTGGCCAGGCTCAGCCAATGCTTTTTTCTAGGACTTTGACCATCTTGAGCAGAGTAATGGCAAGGATAGGGGGAAATGTTGGTGTGAACTGACTCCTGAGTGGGATTGTTGAGTAACCCCTACTCTCTTTGTGTCTGTCCTAACTCCTCGCCTTTTTTCTGATTTGAGTTTCTAGAGTCCCATCTTCTCTGTATCCCTCTACCCCTCCAGCAAAAGGTCTTTTTGGTTAAATATGCCAGAGCTGTATTCTGTTGCTTACCTGCAAAGATGCTCAATTGAAACTCTGTTACTGACCAGCTTTGTGCTTTGAACCAGTGTCTCGACATTTCTAAACCTATGCTTCTCTTCTGCAAACTGAAAATAAACACTGTTTACCGTCTGAATTGGCAAAAGGTGCCCTCTCCACGATCTCTGCCTCTGTAAATCCAGATTCTGTGCTAAGTCCTGGAGATGAATGAAATACTGCCTCTGCCCTTATGGGTTCACTTCCTTCCTGTGACAAAATTAATGGCAGGACCCAGACAACACAACAAAGCAGAAAAACCATTCTGACTAGAAACATTACCAGCAGGTCAATTTCAACTTGGGCTGAAGTTAGCCTTTGTCCTCATCTGCCTACATCTCACTTCTTTTTGTGCTTACTCCTTGCTAATAGCCTCCCTCCCTGCGGAGGGAAGAGAAGGCTCCTGTCAAGGAGCTTCGTGCATTCATTACCCTGTACCCCCAGCCTGCCCCAAGCTGCTGAAGCGTCTGAGATTCCGCAGCACTGTGATGACGTTAGCAGCGCAGCAAATCAAAGAATTCGGGGTCAGCATTTTCTGTTTCTCATCTGACAAACAAGGTCAGGTACCTCTTTGAACAATCCAGTTCCAATAGCTGTGAAAATCAAAGAAACAAAGAAGGGAAGGTTTTCCAGAAAGCCGGTGGTGAGGCACAAGGTAGGTTTAGGCTTTCAGCTTTTGTTGTGGGAGAGGAGAGTTCTCTGCATCCCAGGCTTCGCCTTTTCAGAGTGGGGGGGGGAAGGAATCTGGGGTGAAAGGCTCTTTTGTGCTCCTTTGCTCCCTGCACTGAAGTGCCCGCTGTAACTCAGCTCCCCAGGGAATCAAAACATCATTGCCATCAAGGTTTATGGCCCTTAGGCGCAAATCATGCCATTAGTCACCACTGCAAGGTGTGAGCCTTCCAACAGAGAGAGTGCTGTACAGGCAGGTGAACGAAACAGGTGTTCTGGGTTTCAGAGCTGGGGGCTGAGGTTCTGGCCAGATGGGAACCTTGCCCAGAGGACTGCGAGTTCCTTTGTCTCTCCCTCAGCAATTCTCTGCCAGATAATCCCTTTCCACTGAAGGCAACCTGTGTCCCCAAACACCTCTCCGTGTACCTTCTGTTTTTAACTCTCCATGGGTACATTTTTCAGTCTCTTTCCTTCCAACAAACTACATAATGAATGTTCTTCTTGCTAATGAAGCAAGAGGATAATGTGTATTAGAGAAAGCTGGCCCTGGGACAAAACCATCTCTGCTGGGCCCACTTCCTTTGTTAAATTAGGAAACACTAAACATTCTGTTGTCTGAGGACTGGCTCCTCTTAAAAATGTCAATGAAATAAAAATGTCAATGAAATATTGAAACCTCTCCCTGGGCAGAAAAAAAGAAAGGTGAGACCTGAGTACAGATCCCAGGTTTTCTGCTGGACATCTTTCCCTGGATGAGCCAGAGGACCCTTGAAATCAACGTCTGAGGATGAGCTCATAACCTGCACCCACAAACTGCCTTCCACGTTTCCCTCTCTAGATGACCGCCACCATTATCCCTGACGTCGCCTATCCAGCTACGTGGGGTCATCTTAGTCACCCCCTCCGCCACACACCCCACCCCTCCTAACACCCATAGGTAAACAGGGCCAGCCTATCTCTCGAAACAGTCATCTGCTCCTTATCCCTACTGCCCCTCGCCTCGTCCAGTAGTCCTCATGTCGCGTCTGGGCTCTGACAGTAGGCATTTGACCGGTTATTTGCTTCTCCATCTTGTTTTTCTCCATTCCATCCTTTAAGTGATGCACAAGTGGGCTTTCTAAACTGTAGACCCTGTCACGTCTCCTACCTAGCTGATGTCTCCGTTAGGCAGTGAAGAATGCAAGCCCCTTGCGCTGTGTGTGAGTGGACATTTGCCTACCCTTCATCCTCATCTTCTGCTGCTCCTGCAGTTCTAAACACTCTGGTCATGCCGAATGACTCGAAGTTTCCTGACTGACCCTCATCCCTACATGTGTGCTCTTTGCTCATTCATTCCATAAACATTTACGAAGCACCTACTAAAAATGCACCAGCCACTCTTCAAAGCTCTAAAGAGACAATTGTGAGCAGGACAAAGTTCCTGTTGTCTTGGGCCTTCTAGTAAGGGGAGAAAGGCAACCAGCCTCAAATAATACAGAAAAACTCTAAGTTTCTTTCTATTATACCTCCTCTCCAAATCCCAGTCTCTTCTCCAAGGTGAGCACTTACTATTTTGGGGGCTTTAGTGTGTATCCTGTAACATTTCTATGCATTTTTAGATATACAAATGTACACACAGAAATACATACTTTTTATGGTAAGAAGCTATCGCAGGGATCTCTGTGGGAATAATGAAGGCCTTTCCTAAATCAGTAGCACTAGGGATACAAGGAAAGAACTCAAGAGATATTTAGAAAAAAGAGTTTAGATTACTTGGTGGTGGAATACATGTGGAAGGTAAGGAAAAGCATATCTTTGATTATATGAAGGCTTGGTGAAACCTTCCCTCATTCCCATTGTCTGCAGTAGTGGTTTTCAGCCAGGAATAACTTTGCTCCCCAGGGACTATGGTAAAGTCTGGAGACATCTCTGGTTGTCAGAAGAGAGGAGATAAGGAGAAGAAGAATGCTTTTAGGCTGGGGCACAAAACAGATGCACAAGACAACACCTCATAACAAAGAATCATCTGGTTCAGAGCATCCACAGTGCCAAGTTTGAGAAGGAGCATGAAGTGGGTCTCTAACCCTGACATGTAAGGCTCTTCAAAATACTGCCCAACTTCCTTTCCAAACTAAATTCCTATCACCCTGAAAGTGTTGTGTGACCAAAAACATGACTTATTCCTGGTTTCCCAAACACATCTCTTTCTTTCCCCCTTACCAATCTTGTTTTTACTATTATTCTGTCATCCAGGAACATTTTCTCTCCACTCCACCTCACCCCCATTAAAAAAAAGAGAGAGAGAGAGAAAATTTATTCACATAAATACTATTATACAATATTCAGCAACTTTCTTCCTCTACCCAACACTATGTCTTGAACATATTTCCTGGTCACATAAATAAATCTCTTTGTTTCTGCTGTATAGTATTCCAGCAAGGAGTTTTCTCTTTTGCCAGGACCCTGATCTTCCCTTGAGAAACCACCTCCTGCACTGTTTGTTCATGTGGCTGGCCACCTCCCCTTCTTCCTTCAGGAGCAGGATGATGGTCCATACTGGGAAGAGTAGTGTCATGGGAATGGTTCACGGGTGAGTGTGTATCCCAGTCGGGGCCAATGAACGTCATCTCTGCAACTCTTGCTGTTTGCTGAACTGATGGTATCCTAGGTCTCCTTTGTCCTCATGTCTAAAACCTGTGAGCTGGAACATTCCAGGAGACACTCCCATAGTTTGTAGCAATCTTCTCCAGTGAGTACTCTGGTACTGATTTCATCGTATAATCTGACTCTCTGTGTCTCCCATATCTTAAGGATTCTTTATAATTCAGGGCTCACAGAGATCATTACGTTTTGTTTTTCCGGTCTCTTGTAGATTTTAAAAAATAGCTCCTTGTTACTTCAGTTATATAGTAACTGGCACATTGCTTGGTAATTAGCTATGTGCTTACCTGTTTCTGGACTGGACTCTTTACAGACAAACAATAACTAATCATCTGCCTCTCTGGCATTTGGTAGTCACTCATTGAGTGTTTACTGAGTAACTAACTAAATTCAAAATTGACCTTGCATTCACCTTCCCTGGATAATTCAAGAGACTTTAGTGTTTTTCAAAGCACAAAGTTTGTACACTACCTTGTGATGAATTAAATTTTGGCTTGGCAAACATTCCCTCCCCCCATCAGGATTCCATGAAAACAGTGTATTTCCTCTCCCTTGACTTTTGCCTTGGTTCCATTACTTCCTTCGGCTGGTGGGATATGAGTGAACCAAATGTGACTGGAAGTTTGGCATGTGCTTGCGTGGAGAACGAGCCTTCTCCCACTTCTGCTTTTCTCTGCGAGAAGGGCCTGCCTTGGGTAGATACTGTTTTCAGGAGGACGAGAGACACGTGGAGCAGATCTGGACCTAACCAAGAGCTTGGAGCCTAGCCCAGCCCAGATGAACTGTACTCCAGCTTACCTGCAGATGCCTGAGTGAGCGACAAGTAGATGCTTACCGTTGTCTGCCCTGAGCTGCAGGTGGTTTGAGAGACACGATCTTATTGTGGCAACAGCCCACGGAGGCACGTGCACAGCACAACAACTTGGGTGCTAGTTATGAATGGGATGTTTGAGCCCCGCCCTAGACTACTAACCGATAATCCCCGGGGTGTTTTTAGAAGTCTGTATTTTAACAAGATCCCCAGGAGATTCTTACTGCTGACTGCTGGGCTACAGCATTTATCACCAGCTATTTTCTCTGATGTGGAAAGAACAGTAGGTTAGCACCCAGGGAGCCGCTACAGTTACCTACAAAAAATTATTCTGAGAAATTTGGGGCTGTAAGGAAAACAGGAAACAAGATTTTCTCACCAAATCATCTCACTAAAGGGGTGGGAACTGAGACACTTAAAGCCTTCTTGAGGTAATTTATAAATATAGCATTTCTCAAAAAGCTATCCTTTCATGCAAGTGCCCAGTTAATACCAGGTGTTGAAGCTTGCATAAGTTAAAACTAATTGGGCTCTAGGACATCAGTGACAACACAATATTAATGAATTAAACACATCCGTAATAAGCTCTTACTAAGGATCAGGCACTCTGGAAGACAAGGGAAAAGTCAAGTACCCTAAGGAGCTTCCAGCTTACTCAGCTACGTTCCTTTCATGTGCAGAGGTGAGTGTTTGGGAGTTTCAAGGAAAGCAAGTGACACAGTTATTACCCTCCAATTGCTCTCATGGGATGACTTCTATCATTTCTTTAGGCACTCAATCACACTTCTCCCCATTTGTTCTCTTTGGGACCCACCCTGAATCTTGTCTATGGAGAGAATTCTTTTTAGTATTTAATAGTTGCAAGACAACACACTCTCTCCTCAACCCTGAATTCACCTCAGCACTCTCGCCTGTGTTCCTTCCTCAGTGTACTGCATCCAGCCAGAAAATTCCACCTCTCGGCAAACCTGCAGGCAGCCATTGCTCCCAAACTCAGGTTGTCCAGCCCCCTACAGAGCGCTAGTCTGACCTGGCCAGGAGCACTGACCGTCACCAGGACACATTATAATGGAGCATATAATCACCCTTTCAGGTCATGAAATCCATTCCTCCAGAAAGCATTTACAGTAGCAGATGGAATAAGGACATGAGAATTTGCAGGAAGTCTCACTGTGCTTAATACACTTCAGAAGCAAATATTGATTTGTGTTATTTGCTTATCTGCAGCTCATCTGCTAACCCCAGAGAATGGGTTACCGAAGTAACCTTTGGTCATTGACAACATAGAGCATACAATGTCCTTATTTTTCTCCCAACAATATAACACCATGTTCCCAGCAAATTGCCCTGTGACTTTTTTCATATTACTCATCCGAGCCACAGCTTTGCCCTGTGAGACCTAACTTCTAAAGGAGACAGCTAGACTCATATCATAATGATGTCATCCTTATCATCTTATATGGACAATTCCTAATAGCATTAAACAGCATAAAATGTAAGCATTTCTAGAATCAGAATTGCGCCTTTGATGTGTTATTTTCTACCTGGAGTACCCTAAAAATATTTAGCAACAGATAAATAGGGGAACAGAAACTGAGCTTGTGGGCTGAACATCTCTAATTCTAGTTCTCTAAGTTGGTACCACTTGGCAGCTCTATTTTCATCACTGAGAAGTTCAATTACTGAGCATTCAAGAACTGGCAGCATCGGTCCACATGGCATGGCTTACAGAAGTTCAAATCCCTTTCTGGGTCTGCCCCTGGCTCATGGTCTAGCATCAGAATCGCCACTGCCACTTGTCTTCTGAGGCAGATGCTACTGATGTCCCACCCAGACCCTGTTTTTCTAGGCTGGAGCTCCCTCCCCACAACATCCCATCCACATTTGCAGTGGGTATTGGCTGCTAATAGCATCTCCCTGCTGTCCCCTTCATTAGGGACAGAGAAGCCAGGGAGGTTATGACACCCCTCCCTGGGAGGGTGGCCTGTAGCCAACGACTGACTGTTGGGGGTGGTATGAAAACCTCCCCAACTCACCTCAAGGCAGAACAAACTGGTGCAATTCATTTTCCAGAGTTCCCCGCTAGATCGGGCTGAGGTGAGACTTCTGCTGAAACCACATCCTTGCTAGTGATTTTCCTTCCCGTGTTCTGCTCTCCTCCCTCCCTTACAGGTTTTTCCTGAGAGAACTCTATTATTCTGTTAATAAATTGCTCATACAAGAATCCCCATCGCAGGTTTTACTTCCAAGGAGCTTGTTTAAGACATCCTCCCAAAGAGGGTGAGAGAAATCCTCCTTAACAGTATATTGCTATTGAGAGCAAGGTGGCCAAGTCCCAAACATTAGTTGGAAACTCTTAAGATGCATCGAACCACCACCTGAAATAGAAGAGGCTGCCAATTGGGTACAGTGTTCAAAGACAGGGGTCTTCATCTGAATGGAAATTTCTTTCTTTTTTTTTTTAAGATTTTATTTATTTATTGGAGAGAGAGACAGAGATAGCGAGAGAGAGCATGAGCAGGGAGGAGATGGAGAAGCAGGCTCCCTGAGAGCAGGCGGCCTGATGTGGGGCGGGATCCCAGGACCCTGGGATCATGACCTGAGCTGAAGGCAGATGCTTAACCAACTGAGACACCCAGGCACCCTGATTGGAAATATCTTATATTCTGGCAGAGTTGCAAATAGGAACTCATCCTTCACGGAACAGTCACAGTTACTAACCACTGGACAATCCACGAGTGGTAACAGGTTGTGAATGTGAGTCACAAGTCACACTCACACATTTAGGACATAACAGAGCAGCGGCAGAATTTTCAGAAATGAATAACAATAGTAATAATTGATATTTACTGTTCGTCATAGGCATTGTAACCAAAGGCCTCATTCTTTTCACTCCACTACTCTGTGAACACCCAGTTAGTGTAGCAAGGACCCCAATCAAGTGTGACTCATCAAAAGTATTGGTCTCCGTAGCCCCAACCTAGTTGGAAGATGGCGGAGATTTGCCACACGGGATGAAACCTCCCTCTAAGGGGAAGATCAGTCCTCTCCCTTTTGAAACAATTAAGGTAATCATTACTCTCATCTCCTAAAGGCCTTTTTCCTTCTCATTTTGAGCACTTTTAGACTCTTTCTTTTATGCTTCAATTTAATGTGCCACACGCTCACTAGAAGCTGTGCTTTTATTGAGCTACTAAAGCAAGAAAGCATTAATCAAACATTAGCACTTTTTTGAAGTCAAGTATAATCTAGAAGTGGCAGACAGTAAAATCCTGACACATAATTATCTCTAAACCGTTTTTTTTTTTTTAAACTCATTTGCCTAGAATATTTACATTCTTCAGCAGGTTTCCTTCTTTCTATGGCTGGTGTCCTGGGTTTCTAGGTATATAGTCCAGCTTCCTTTGAGAGATTAAAGATGCCTTGAAATTTATTGACTAATTGGTGACAGGTCTCAGAGAAAGGCACATGTGTACACACTGTCTTAAGAACAATATCAAGGTTTTGGTAATAACTTTGCACAGGCAGGGAAATGGCAGGGCCTTGTGTATCTGGGCACTGCCCTATCACAGATGCTGCTTGGAGATTCATTAACTTCCTCCTCTAATGGAAGAAATGTTCTTTCTGCCAAACGAGAGCCCCTCTGCTTGCGCTCTGGACGCTCTCCCAAGGACAACACCCTAGCCATTTCCCCCATGTCTTCCACATTCTCTCTTTCTCCTGGATAATCTTATTATTGGACATACCGATTTTAATATTACTCATCCAAAAACACATGCATTCTCCTCCTTTGATCTCAAGCCAGCAACCTATTGATTTAACGCTTCCCTGCAGAGCCAAACTTACCGGAAGAGCTGTACTCTGCACAGGTCTTCCCTCTTCACCTTCTGCTCAGGGTCTTCCCTCTTCACCTTCTGCTCACTCGTTCTCCGGGTCAGGCTTCCACGCCCACCTCTCCCTCTCTATTCAATGGCTCTTTTGTTGATCACCCTACAAAGGATAGATATTTTTCTGTCCCTTTCTTATTTGGCCTCTCAGTAGCATTTCATGCTGTTAAATGCTTTCCCCTCTTCTTAAAACTTTCCTTCTCCTGACTTCATGCAGTAGTGTGCTGGTTAGCTGGTGGCGGGGGGAGGGGTGGGACTAGTTTGTAACATTTTCCTTTCTCCATAGTGTAAATCAATACCCGAACTGTGGCCAACATCAAGCTCCCAATGGTTTCACAAGACTCACACACCATTGCTTCCATGGATGGAATCTTAGCACCACTCATTCCTGGTTTTCTGCTTTAACCTCTGACCTTTCCTGCTTCTTGCATTTTTTGGTCCTTCCTCCTTTACCAAAATTCTAAACATTGATCTTCCTTAGGTCTTGGATCTAGGCCCCCTTCTTTCCTTCCCTTCCCTTTCCTTCCTTCCTCCCTTCCTTCCTTCCTTTCAAGACTTTATTTCTTTGACAGAGAGAGGACAAGCAGGGGGAGTGGCAGGCAGAGGGAGAGGGTGAAGCAGGCTCCCCACTGAGCAAGGACCCTGATGAGGGGCTCCATTCCACGGCCCTGAGATCATGACCTGAGCTGAAGACGGATGCTTAACTGACTGAGCCACCCAGGTGCCCCTCTGTTTTCCTTTCTTTCTTCATAGAAGATCTCAACTATCCACATGGCTTTTTTTCCTTTAAAAAAATTTTAAATCGTATTTATTTTTACCACAGGCAATAACACAAAAAATTGAAATGATACAAAAATACATTAAGAGGTCTCATGACTACTCCTGTCCCCATCTACCTCTACCCTTTTACCTTTCAGGTAAGTACTTTTATTAGTTCCTTGGTATTTTTCTGGGGTTTCCTTTTATAAATGCAAATGTATATACATGTCTGTGTATATGTGAGCATATATATATATATATATATATGTATATATATGTATATATGTATATATATATATACTTATTTCTCCCCTTCCACAAAAGGCAGTATCATAAACACTATTTTGCATGCTTTAAAAAAAATTATTACTGTATATGCCAGCTCTTTCTATATCAGTACAGAGATATTCACATGATTTTAAAAAACACCATCTATATGCTATAACCACTACCAAATGTATATGTTCCATATAGACCTCTTTTCTGAGTCACAGATTTCCTAACTGCTTACTTGACCCTTGATATCTCAGATACGTCTCAAACTTACCATGTCCAAAATGAAACACTTGTTTTCACTTCCTGGAGTATACCTTATTTTGTTGGCCCACCCATTCCTCATTACCAGACCAGAGCACCCTTTCCCCACCTGCTGTGAGTGTTGGCTGCTAATGGCTTACAGCTGCCCCTTCCCTGGAGAATTGCCTTCAGCTGACGTGACCCACCTTTTTCTGGAAGTTACCCTCACAACCGACCACCAACTGATACTGAGGCCTCATGTCTTACTAGAGGACAGACAGTCTCTACGGGGAGGTTTATTGTGGAAACTTTGTCCCATTCTTTCCCCTTCCCTGTCCTTTGTTCCATTCTTTCTCCTTTCATGCTTTTCCTGAATAGGAATTTTCCTCATATATAAAGATCTACAAATTAATGAGTCCCAAAGCCCAAGGTCAAATGGACAAAGTACATAACACACTGATGACAGAAAATGCAATACAAATGTCTCTTAATATTGGAGAATATACTCTTATTTATAATAAAACAAACATAAAGTTAGAGCAAGGCAAGAACTTTTGGCTTATCAGATTAACAACATTTGCTGTATATTGTAATGGCAACAGGATGGGGAATAGGCATCTCAGGGGTTCCTGGAGGAAGTGTAAGTTGGTGGGACACTGTGGAGGACGGTAGGCTCTGGAATCAAAATTGACATAAACTAACAGTGTGACCCACAGATGCTGTTTCCAAGTATTCACAGTAGCAAAACACTGGAAACAACCTCAATGTTTATTTGTTGGGACAAGTTACTTAAATCACAATATTTCCATGTAACGGTATATAGTCAACAACAACAAATCAGAGTGTGCTTTATGTTCTGAAATGGGTTGATCTCTAAGATAAACAACTAGGGGAAAAAAGCCAGATGAAGTATAGTGTGTATACAATTAATAATATATATTATTTTCACATTTATACTATTATATAATGTATATATTATGTATATATTTGTTCATCTATGCATTAAATGTCCCTGGAAGGATCACAGGTATGGTATAATAAAAATATGTATTTGGTCTTTGCTGCAGTTCCTAGTACAGAACTCCTAAAATCCTTGGAATTTCTTGAGTATTAGGAGTGTCCTCTGTTATTCATAACAAGCCCCTTCCAGCCACGTCGGAGTTTATGCTAAGAAGGAGACTGAGGGTGGGGCCCCCTTGATAGCTTCAGGATAGGGACTGGTCACCAGGTTCCAATAAGCAAGTGGTTAGTGTTGGAAATTTCAGCCTTCCCTTCATGAGGCGAGGGGTCTAGAGATCAGTTCAATCATCAATTGCCAGTGATTTAATCAATCATGCCTATGTAATGAAACTTCGATAAAAAGTCTTGAACAACGAGTTCTGGAGAGCTTTCAGGTTGAGAAACACACTGATGTGCTGGGAGAGTGGTGTGCCCAGAGAGGAGATCGAAGCTCTTCCCACACCCCGTGCCCCACACTTTGCCCTATACATTTCTTCCATTTGACTGTTCTTGAGTTGTATCCTTTATAATAAACCAGCAATCGTAAGCAAAATACTGTCCCGAGTTCTGTGAGGCATCCTAGCGAATTATCAAACCTAACGGGCAGACGGGTAGGAACTACTGAATTTGTAGCCATGTCAGGCGAAGACAAGACATTCTACATATTACTGCTTTTTATGAACCTAATGCACATTTTTAAACGTTGAAATTCTACATGAAATCAGACTTATCTGTAATTCCACAGGTAGATAACGGTGGTTGACATTAAACAAATAATAAGCATTAAACACGGACTTGGTTAGAATATTCAAACTGTAGGGAAATTGTTTTGTTTGCTTCCGCAAAACATTTTCCATGAATAAATAGTACTGATATTTACGAACTACATAATATAGTTTATTTATATGAAAAGGATCATTGTACTGTTCACCCTGTCCTGCACATTGTTATTTCAGTTACTGATATAGCTTGGAGAATTTTCCATGTCAAAATATGACACATCACTTCACGTTTGTTTTAAACTGTTTTATGAACCAATCTGCTTTCTTATTTTAAAGATTCATTTATTTATTTCAAGAGAGAGAGAGCATGCGTGAGGGCTCGTGCATGCATGAACAGGGGGAGGGGCAGAGGGAGAGGGAATCCTAAGCAGACTCCATACCAAGCATGGAGCTGGAGGCAGGGCTCAATATCATGACCCTGAGATCACAACCTGAGCAAACAAAGAGTTGGTTGCTAACCTGACTGCACCATCCAGGTGCCCATAACCAGTCTGCTTTTGGTGGTCCTTTAGGTTGTTTTGAACCCCACTGCACCCCACCCCCCCTTTTTTTGTGGCCCTCACAAGGACTCCTGCCGTGATTGTTCCCATTATTGCTCACATCCACATTCAGTTGGTGTACTTTTGCAAGGGGTTCTTAGAAATATATTTAGGGGTGCCTGATGGCTCAGTCGGTTGAGTGACTGACTCTTGGTTTTGGCTCAGGTTATGGTCTTATGGGTTGTGGGATCAGCCCTGTGTCAGCCTCCCTGCTCAGTGGGAAGTCTGCTTAAAGGACTATCTCCCTCTGCCCTTCTTCCCACTCTCTTTAAATCTTTAAAAAAAAAAGAAATATATTTAAAATTTTGATCCATTTTCCAAATTTTTTCAAAAAGAGTTACTCAAATTTATATTCTCAAGAACAGTATAACATCTTTTTCTACACCCTAACCAATTACTAAGTTTTATACATTTTTTTCACTTTGCAAATCTGATAAGTAAAAATGATATCTCAGTTTTGTTTAATTTGCACTTCTGTAAAATTGAGTGAGGTTCTTTTTAGGTTTTTGGCCATTTGCTTTTATTTTTTTGTTAACAGTCTATTTATATAGTTTGCCTATTCATCTTTTTCCTGACTCCTTTCTCTACCACATGTGAGAAATTGTTTTCTTTTAGTTCTGCCATTTGTCTTCTCATTTTGTTTATGGAGTTTTTTTCACCTTAAATTTTCATTGTTATCTGATTGGATTTATCAATCTTTTCCTTTATGCCTTTTCAGCAGAGGGGTAGTTGGATATTTTGCAGGTGTTTTTACTATAGAATTAGAAAGCAAAAAGTTCACAGAAGAAATTTGAAAAATGTAGAAAAGGTGATAGAAAAAACAAGCTTTGATATTCCTACTACTGAGAAAAAAAATCTATTTTATTGTGTCTAGTTTTTTATGTGATTTTCCTTGATGATAATAAGTGAATTAGAGGCAGACTTCTCAGGTTGCCAAGGAATGTGGCAGAATAATATTTTTGAAGTATTAATGTATTTTAAATAGATTTTGTACATTAATAAATTTAATTTAAAGTAATTACTATATGTTCAAAGATCAGTGCTTTTTGTCCCTACTCTGTCCCTACATTGAGCCAACATTTTTCTTGTTCACTCTGTTGATAAAGACCCCATGGGCTGGGAATGAGAGAGAAGAGGGGAAACACTGCTGTGTATCTCTAAGGGGCAGTCTGGCACTGGGCACTTTCTGGGTTGATGGGAATGGGTGGCTTAAGGGCTGACAGGGTCTGCCTTGTCTTCCTGTGGGTTCCAGGAAAGTAGTGGAGGTCTGAGATTATCTCACCCTTTGTGCTAGTGTTTGTGTTGGGAAGAAGAAATTTCAGCATAGCAGTCAGTCCTGGGTCTCCCATAGCTTGGAGTGGCTAGAAGTACATCCATGCTTATCTGAGACAGGGACAGGAGTACCTCAGAAAGGCCTGGCAGATTAGAAGATGCTGTGAATTGGGAAGAGGGGCCCAAGAGCAGATGTCAGCACTGTCCTTATATTGAAGGCCAGATGGGAGCTCAGTTGTCTCCGTGGATGCCAGTGGGGAGAGACGCTGACAATTGGCGACTCTTAGGAATAAGCACATGGCAGAGGATGCCAGCATGGACAGATGACAACCGAAGACCAGATGAGCCCCCTCTATGTCCAGATGTTCTTTCAAACTCCCCCCAACTCCTGGGGGCAAAGGTGGGCAGGAGGAAAACCCTGAATGGACTGAGATGACTTGGAATTGACTTGTTTCTAGTTCTGCCATCAAATGGAATGGGGGCTTAAGATAGAAATTAGAGTCAGTTATGGAAAATATAGGTTTTTACATTTTTGCATACCTGAGTTTTTATGACCACTACATAGTTAAGGCTGAATTGAAGCACTAGAAAAGACCTTTGATAAAAGCATGACTAGAAATGTTTTCCATCTGGGGGCTGGGGGAAAAGCCTCAACCTAAAAGGATTCTAGACTGTAGAAAAATGTGTGGACAGGAGAAGAGTGGTGGGATTATTTCTCTTCGTTATATAGATGGGACTTTTGGTGATACTTGTGGTTGACAGAAAAATGTAGTAGAAAGACAATATGTCACCCAACAGACTTCATCCTGATGCTGTAGAAAGCAAGGCTCTGTAGTTTGCATTCAAGATTCACAGAACCAAAATGAATCTACAGGAGGAAACAGGTATCTGTGAATGTCTAGTGTTCTGGTATTTCCCACCTCTGCTCAGAGACCCAGATAACTAAACTCAACAATGTAGAAAGTTTAGAAGGAAGAAGGAGTGACCATATTCTTATACCAAAATAAATGTATTCATTAAAACTAGATCTTCTCAACCCTGGCTACTTATTAGAACAATCTGAAGATCTTTTTAAAATGTTGAGCCTAGGGTTTGCCCCCTCCGAGGTTCTAGTTTTAATCAGTCTGAATTCATTTGCAATTGTGGGATACTAGAGAACCAGAGAGGACAGGAAACTTGACTTTGCCTTGGTGAGCGCTAGCAACTTGGACCCTCCTACGGAAAATAAGGCTAGTTGTCCCCTTACACTAGTAAGAGAGCTTTCATTTTGTAGTTATGGTCACCTAAAATAAAGGCTGTATTTCATGGTGCTTTTTACATCAAGGTCTGGCCATTTGATTAAGTTATCCTGCCTCCTCTTGCCTTTTCAATGAGAATTTAAGATGTTTTGGGCTATGAGTAGCAGAGAATCCAGCTCATGGTGGTTTAATGAAAGGATTCATTTTTCTCCTATAACAATGAGTTTGGAGGTTGGCAGTCCAGACCTGAAGAAGCAGCTCCAAGATGTCATCAAGTCCAGATTCTTCCTATATTTGTACTCCATTCTTAGTATAGTGGCTTCTCACATCGTGGTAGATGGCACAATGGCCGTTACATCTTCCTGCATCGCTTTCATGTTTATGGCAGGAAGAAGGTGGCAGGGATGGCTCCAGCTTCATCTATCCTTTGTCTTACTAAGAGAAGCAATCTCTTTCACAGAATTCCTCCTAGCGGACTTCCGTATTTATCCCACTGGCTAGAACCATGACCTGTGGCCACCCCCAGGAACAGAAGAGGTTGCTGAGGAGTATTTATGTTTTCTAGCTTCTACACTAAGAGGGAGAAGGTGGATGGAATGGACGTTGGATGGGCCAACCAACAATGTCCATCATATTGTCCTACTCTATGTATTCAATCATCGTTTCTGCTCATTTTACCCCATAGAGTCGCTCTTGAATCTCCATGGCCACTTCCCTAATTTAAAACCACCTCATCTTTTGCCTCCACTTTGGAAAAAATCTCCAAAATGGTCTCTATTTGCAAGCTGCTTTTGCTGTAGTATTTGAGAATATTCCATTCTGCTCTACAAGGCAAAACAAACGGATGGTAGGCTGTAACTCTTAAGAAGCACAAAGCATTAGTAGTAAGTAAACAAAGCGCTTATGAGATGTAGCCTAACCTCATCGGGTGTGTTATGCATAGAGAATGATTAAACAAGGGGCATGTGAGACGCGGGTAGAATTCATGAGCTGTGTTAAAAATAGACAGTAAATTACTAACCTATGAGACAGGCAGAGGATACATGGAGTAAATAGCAAATCTGATATAACAAGCAAGAGAGTTGCTTATGGACAGAGGGATGATTGTGTTTTCACTGGGCTGACAGAGATATGTCGCCCCTCCTCAGTCACCTGAAAGCGACAGTACAATTGTGATTCGCCTAAGAATTGCAATAAAACTGTGGCTGTGCACAGGCCATGTGGACTGCCACAGCTCCGGCCACATGTACTTGCCTGTGCCCCATCAGCATAGCAAGCATGTCCTAAGTCTCTGGTACCTTCCCTCTGTGGGCCCCTTGCTCAAAGCTCAAGTGTGGTCCTCACTACCACCCCATCAGTGGGGGACACTGATGTGATGGGGGCGGGTAAACATGACGCAAGCACCGTGGTCCTTTCACCTCCTCCCACCGTAGCCTGTGTTGACTACTCCATTGGCAGCCCCCTGTTCTCACCATGGGTTGGTTTGTTTATTTATTTCACCAGGGTTTTAGATTGATCTAATCAACAGTGTGGTTTGAGCCTTTAATTTGCGCTGTGAGCTTTTCTGTTCTGTGGGAGAGCTTTGCTTCGGGCCTGGTGCTCCTGGTTGCATACCTGGGGGCTACACGGTATCAAGGTCATCTTCCACACAGCACTATTCCTCTGTGTTTGCCCACTCCAACCCATCCTCCCCATACCGCCCTAATCTGTTAAAATTGCCAATCTGATCAGGGTTAACTCGTCTCCAGCCTTGCAGCATCGCACCACAGCCAACACGGAACCATCCCTCTTTAGCAGCATACTGAAAGACTGGGCTCCCTGAGAAGTGGGATGTGAGTTGCAGATTAGCACGCAGGAAGTGTATTAGGGGGCGCTCTTGGGAGCCTTTATGTTCGACCCACTCCGCAGCA
This sequence comes from Ailuropoda melanoleuca, assembly GCF_002007445.2. Classification (NCBI taxonomy): domain Eukaryota; kingdom Metazoa; phylum Chordata; class Mammalia; order Carnivora; family Ursidae; genus Ailuropoda; species Ailuropoda melanoleuca. Next base: position 82,108,780 of record NC_048220.1, on the reverse strand, counting down.
TCCACAAGTTTTTCTGTGTGGGTGGCTCCTGGGGAAGCGGGTGTGCCCTTGCGTGAGTGACAGCTCTTCAGTGAGTCCCTCAGTCCCAGAGTGGGGGTCTGGAAAGCACGACACCGTCCTGTAAGACTTTACATGGCTGGTCAGTGCCTATTTCTCCATCGTTCTCTTGCTGTTTCTTCCATTAAATGCAGAGCCACTAAGCTCTAGGTGCATTTCTTTCTTCCTCTATGCCTCGCCGCTTTGCTGCTCCCGCTCAGCACGTCCTCTTTCCTCTGCTTCCACCTCTACTGCCGATCCAGACACCTTCTCAGATCACACCTCTCACCCAAACCACACCCATTCCACCTGCAGGTTAGGCTGGCCCTGTTCCAATCCCCTCTTGGTCTGCAGGTTCCCTGCGGCTCCCATGGGGTTTGGCTGCGGGAAGAATGGGGCTGCCGTCCTGCAGAGGCACAGGTGATGAGTGCTTGGGCAGGAGGGATAAAGGCAAATCACGCCCCGCATTCTAAGGTATCTTGTCTCGCTGAACACCCCCCTCCCTCTACCCCCCCAGCCACCCCAGCTCCAGTAAGAAGAAACCTGGATTCATCTTGTAACACAAGACTGCACACTGTAGCTCTAAATTGTGCTTTAAAATGTTAATGGCAGGCTAAATCGAAAAACACATAGGGAGCATTTTGAAGATGCCCTGCAGCTGGTTTTGTTTTATGCTAGAGCAATTCTGCTGCCTGCTTGCTTCCTGCTGAAAGCACAGAGGATGTGCTGAAATGCTGCCACTGTAAACAAAACCAGGTCAGGCAGACGCCTCTCTCCCGAGCCCACAGAACTACCTTACAAGTTGTTGGCGGCAACGCTGTTTGACAGGCACAGTGCTAGGAAGCAAATGGCTTCCGAAATAAGAACTGAAAGGGAGGGCTTCCTCAACACCAGCTTGAAAAATGTTAGCACTAGAAGGAACTCTAGAAATCATGTAGTCCAGGGGCGCCTGGGTGGCTCAATGGGTTGGGTGTCTGCCTTTACCTCAGGTCATGATCCCAGAGTCCTGGGATGGAGCCCCAGGTGGCACGCTGGTGGGGAGTGGGGGGGGAGGGGTGTCCGCTTCTCCCTCTGCCCCTGCCCCCTGCTTGCGCATGTGCTCTCTCCCTCTCTCTCTGATAAATAGAATCTTAAAAAAAAAAAAAGAAATCATATAGTCCAGCTGCCATAATTTATAACTGAGGAAACTGAGGGTCCAGGAAGACTAAGGTAATTTATCTTAAGGCACCCAGCTTATGAGTGGCAGCCTGAACTAAAACCCAGATTTCTTGACTCCTAGTCTAATCTTTATTCTGCTACATTATATCCAAGTTCATTACATTCATGTTTTTATTTTTGCCATTGTGCATTTCAGAAGATCATGTGTAATTCCCATGATTCAAGGAGCTGTAATATCTATATATGGAGCGGCTATGGGTTCTGTCACTGGGAGGAACAGTTAACAAATTCACTAATTGGACTTTTGTGTTTGTTTCTCTCCTCAAGGCTAATTACTTGTGTAATGAAGGCATTTTGCCTTGATCATAAATGCAATCACATAAAATATTTGATGAATCTTGACTTTGTGCTGTGAGGACCCAACATATGTATGAAGTATATTCATTAAAACTTATTAAAACTAAACAACTAATTAGCTGTGAGATGTTTAAAGTTTAAACAGGAGCAAATTAATAAATTTGAGGATTATTCTCTGTTTTGTATATTAGCTCACATATGCATGAAAAACCATAAGGCAGTTGAATTACTTCTGGAAATCATGATTTACTATTTCCTTATGATTTTCTTTGTGAAGCCTCCAACATGCCCACTGAGTTAAAGAAATCTGTTTGGCATTTAATGCTGCTTTGTGTTCTGATGACACCTTTTCCTCCCCGCAGCTCAAAGTACTTAATACACATCAACTCAGTAATCCTCACCACAGTACAGCCAGAGACAGTAGATGGCAAATTTAATCCTCTTGTTGCAGAAAGGCGAGAGTCTCTTTGGAAAATCCAGTGTATGATCGACTCACATGCTAAAGGGCATTATCAGGGCGCTTGTGCACTGGCTGGAAATGGCTGTCCAAATTATATGTGGCTAGTTATTTGCCTCTGGCATCTTTTCAATTGAGAAAGGAGAAAATAAGAGCAATATAGTATACCACTGAGTTTAAAAACACCAAATTGCAAACTACATGGATTAACATAGGCTTCAAATTTTTTTTTAGGATGTCCTTGGCTATAGTTAAAAGAAAAGCAGAATGAGCGAATGTGTGGAAGAAGTAAACCAATAACAGTAATGGTGAAGGTCATTTACTGACCTTGTCTGCATCAGGTGCAGGGCTAAGTGTTCTATATGTGCTCCTCTCGTGCCCACAACAGCCCTGCAAGACAGGCACCCTCAGTCCTGTTTTACAGTTGAGGAAGGCGCAGGTATGAGAATCGAAGGCAGNTTTACAGTTGAGGAAGGCGCAGGTATGAGAATCGAAGGCAGCTCATCCAGGGGACAGCACTAGTTAAGGGGATGCTAGGCCAGACTCACTATTCAGAAACATTTCTTCCCCCTTTTCCAGTTTCCTGCCCTGCATACCCTTCTTCTCTTTATTCATTCAACAAATACTTATTAAGCACACACTATGCCTCATGGGCACCAGGCACAGAGTGTATAGTTGTGAACAGAGTGGTCAGAGTTCCTGCCCTCCCGGAACTTGCCTCCTAGCCTGGACTGTGTTTCTCCAAGGAAGTGGTAAGAAACAAACAGAACAAAGGTGGGCGTGAGGTGGTACTCTTGGGCGAAGAGAAGGAACAGCACAAACAATAGTTGGAGATTGTCTAACCAAATATTGATTTCAGAGTTGGGAAGTGTTATACTTTTCACTTCTTCTCTTCCGTGATTTTCTTTTGGTCATTTTGGTATAAACCCAGCAACAAGGCCCTTCTTATAGAATATAAAGATAGTATACTTTGAAACAAAAAGGCATGGCTGTTAGCCAGTCCAGAGCAACGTGGAATCTTGGAGAATGTTCAGGGTTTAGGTGAAATATTCCAAGCCGCAGAATGGCAGAGCTGAAGCAGAAACCTAACAAGTGTGTCCAACATGTTCCACGTTTCACACACACAGTCCATGACCCGCTTTCTTTGTTAGCTGACAGCATCTCCCTCTTCCTCTGCCTGGTGTCCTTGTAGGTTAAATCGTCTCCTTCAAACACTCATGTCCACCCATCACAGCTCTCTGCAACCTTCTGTCAGTTCTCTCTTAGAGGCATTCTCTTCCATGTTGATCTATACTTCACAGCCCTTTAGCACCTGCTGTGTTACCCCACCCTTCCCCTATGCCTCCAGCAAGTAACTGTAGCTTTTGGTATCTGGTAACATCCAGAGCGGACTACATCCCTCTCTATCTCCTCCCAGGCCAGCCAACTGGGGGCCCAAAATGGCCACCTCTAAAACTGTCTTCCAATGTGTCTTCCCACAAGCTTGTAAATATTGCCCACGGACCTCCCTTCCCTCTTCGGGAGTAGTTTGACATATGAAAAATCATTATGAGTGGGAGTTTGTGGATTTACCCAGCCCCCCTGTAGCATAATGGCATCTCTTGCAGGAAGGGAAGTTCACACTACACCTTGTCTGGTATTATTAGAGAAAGCCAGGCCACATGGAATAGACTCTATTCAACAGAGGAAAAGATTCACTCACCTTTATTCCTTAATTAATTCTGGCACCAATTCCTAACCTTCTCCAGGGAAAAAATCTCCTCACTAGCAGAGCCTAATGGAATGCTAGCAGGAAATTTACCATCCTAACATGTGAATGCAACTCCATTTGTATCTAAAGCTTGCATCAGCTTTCAACTGAAGCTCCTTTTTCTTAGGAAAGAACAGTCTTTGTTCTCTGGGCTGGATTGTTTTATTGTTTCTGTTATACATGTATTTGGGCCTGGAGATTATAAGTAAGATTCTGGTCTAGACAACAGGGACAGGAAATAAAATTAGGGATGTCTCATGATGCCAGGAGCACAATTGTTGTAACGATAAGTAGGTTGAGCAGTAATTAATCAATGAAAGGATTATGTTCTTAAGGAGAAGGACAGAGGGCACTTTTGAGGTATGGGAGGACAGGGAAGAACTTGTTTGCAGGAAAAAGAAAAATATAAGGCCCGATTCCTGATTTGGGAATTCCTGGGAATTTTGAGGTATAGGTGGGCAGGAAAAAGAGAGAGACTATAAGAGCGGATTCCTGATTTGGTGGTAGTTAAGGTGTGGTTATTGGCACGCAAGCATTAGCAAAGTCCTCTGGTACTTTGTTGGAATTGCAAATTCAGGTTCCACCTTGAACCTATTGAATCAGAAACTGGGAGTGGGTCCTTAAAGTAAATCTGTACGTTAGCAAATCCCACAGGTGATTCTGATGCATGCTGAAGTTTAAGAACCCCGGGGTTAAACCTCTTCTGTAGGAAGAATATTTAATTCAGGACACCTGGAGTAGGAGAACATTGGGGCAAAGAAATCAAGGGTCAATTTTGTTCCGTGTGGGGAAACCCATCCCACCCAGGTCTCTGGGACGAGGCTGGGGAAAACCCAGGAGCAGAGCCCCAGGCGCCCCTGCTGGTTCCTTTAGAATTCAAAGGAGGGCTTCAGAGCTGAACTGCCAAGAACTTTGTAGCCGACTAATTAGTCCCTAGGAATTTCCTGTAAGGGTTTGAAGGGCTGGGTTGGAAACTCACAACCAATTGCTCTGGTGAAGTGAGAAAAAAGGACCAACCACGCTGCTGAAGTACCACAAAAGCCCTTCCTCCCCAAGAGGGACTGAAGGCAGGCTTGTTTCTGTGTAGTAGGCTGTGAAAAGCCATTCCTTTGCTCTGATGGGAACTGGGCTCAAGGGAGTTTCCCTTCCAGCAAGATGCTGAGAATAAACTAAATGCCGGCCAAATCTCAAGCCAGGGTCACAGGCCAGTCAGCCTGCCTGCTTGCCTGCCAGCCTGCCCGCTTTTCTTTCTATCTACCCCTTCCTTCTTTCCTATGTTTTTTTCCTTCAGTGTGGCCAGAGGCTTTCATTGAGAGGTCATTCTGTGTTGACCGTGGGGGGACCAGCGGGGGACACAGCATCTGAAGCTGGAACCTATCATTGTAACCCGAATTAGGCCTGAATTAGACATTCACTAATGGCTCTTCCAGTTCTGATCTTTTTCTGCCGAAATGTTTCTCATGGTCCAGAAGCTTCCTCCCAGTGAGAAATGTGGCTAGAGTTCTAAGACCTCTCCTACACCTTCAACAAAACTCATTGGTCCAGTCACTGCTTTCTGTCAGATGTCACACTTCAGCAAGATCAGCTTCTCACGACTGTCTCCAATTGGAGATCAGTGGTTTACATTTTGTCCCTAGGTCCCCCAGTTATGTATGCGTCTGTGCATTCAGCAAATGATTACTGAGTTTTGACTTCATACAATGCACGAACCCTTCACTCTGGGTGAGGAGAGCAGGGCTGTGTGTCTTCTCACTTCACCTTTGCTTGGTGGTTCCTCTGCCCTCTGCCCACAACTACCATCTCCTCGGCCAGCTGGTAAGCTGCTCACTTAACCTTCATCGTTAAGTTAAAATGCCATCTCCTCTTTCTGGCCTTCTCTGATCACCCCATGATCCCAAGTGTATGGGTTATTTTCCCCTTTGAGCCTCCATTCTGTCTATCCATCTGACATATCTCTATTTCAAATACCATTAGACTTTATTCTATATACACATTTTCCCCTTACCCAGATAGGCTGTGAAGTCTGTAAAGGCAGGAATCACGTTGCATTGGTGATGGTACCCTCATGCCTAGCCCATGCTCTGTATGTAGGCACCTTCAGGAATGCCATACGTGTACTGAAGCGCACTAAATATTTATGTCTATATACTGTTTTTCAACATAAAGAAAAGTCTATTTCTTCTAAGTTGGCCATAGGCATTTATTTTTAACCAGAGTAGTTTTCTTCGAAGTAGACAATAAAGAGGTGACTATACTGTTTCATAGTTGTCAAAGAAAAACTGGAGCTGGAAAGTAGGTAAAGCAGTAAAAACAGATCGTATTCAGGACTACTGCGGTGGGGGAAAAGAGACCTAAGGGTAGAACTGGGCTCAGTTCTGAATACAGCTTGAGCAAGTGGGAATCTGCAGCCAAGGAGCAGGGAGGAGGTTCAGTGGATCGAAAGTCAGTAAGCAGAAACATCAGGGCTAATGGGAACCCTGGCTAACCCGACCTGACAGGCTCTTTGCTGAAGACAGGCCAGGGTGACCAGATACCCCTGGAGGACAGTGGGCGATGAGGACCCTGCTTAGATATTGAAGGTGATCAGATATGGAGAACGGGGCCTCTTGTAAAACAGACTGGGCAGGGTTCTTGCTAAAACTAGATTTTACAAGGAAGTGTAGAGATGAGCCTAGGAGAAGGTCCAGGAGCCCGATTATGATTTAAGTTTGGTCAGGCAACGAAACTTCTCACAAGTTAGGGGAAAAGACCACAATAAACTCTGAAAAAGAATCCAAGGGACTTTGGAGTATCATCCTCAAAAGAAATACGTGCTTTGGGCCAAAAAAAATGCACAGTAAGTTATTTATGGGATTGCTTTCACGTGTGTGGTAATACAGATGGTAAATTTTGTGGGTGGGGGCATAGATAAAAATGTCTTTGGGCCCATGAAGTTTTTGTTATTATGGAAAAAGTCAGTGCATGTGCAATTCTAAAATCTGACTAAAGTCTTTGTGTTCTCTGGGGCTCCATTAATGGGATGTGTTGGCAGAGAAAAGTGAAACCCAGGAAGAGAAGTGAACATGACTTATTGTCCACAAGCAGAGGTTAGAGTCTCACGTTAAAAACCACTAATCTCGAAGCTGTGAACTAGTCCATAGTTTGACTTTCTACATGGTTACAGCAACTTTAAAACCTGTTAATTGAGGATATAAACCAAACTCACCACTGCATTAAGGTGTACGTGTAGAAAAGAGTTATTTACATGCTTCTAAAGCACTGTCAGGCCAGAAAAAGCACATGAAAAGCCTCACAATGAATTGGTGCCTATCAGAGCCTTTCAGAATGTTAAGTACCATAAGTGCCCAGCAGGGCTCCTGCCACGATTGTTTTATTGTCCTAACTGCAGCAATATCATGCCCTTCNCCAAATAACTGCGGCAATATCATGCCCTTCCCTAAGTTTAACATATCATTTGCATTTACAGTGTAAAGCTGTTATTAAAGGCAGGNACTGCAGCAATATCATGCCCTTCCCTAAGTTTAACATATCATTTGCATTTACAGTGTAAAGCTGTTATTAAAGGCAGGGTATTTTTGCAAGTGCCAATGTTGTATCTTCTGTCTCCTTTCTCTTGTAGTGGCACAGCATTTAAGAACCTGCTGCTCGGCCACCTGTTCATGTTTAGTGCTGTGAGAACCACGTTCCTGTCATCAGCAAATTTCTTTTTTCAGTTGTAATATCATTTCAACCTCATCTCGGATGGTGGTGCTCAGAAAGAGCATAGAGCTGGGCACCAGCATCCAGGAAAGGGGCGGTGCATCCCCACCCCAAGATCATGCAAGTTCTTCCTGTTGATAAAAACATCTCTAGGGAAGGACAACTTCTGGCTCTCACCTTTAGGGCATGGGATTTTCAGTTTGCCCATTTTAACATGCGTGTGGTCAAAGCTCTGGGGCTCCCCTCTGGATCACAAATAGCCATTGCGTCAAGCAAACTCCTAGGCGGCTGGTTAGCTTGAGAGCATCCTGATGAAGACATGGAGTATTTCCTGCAGAAGATCCTTTCTACCCACCTGCAGTCAATTCCAGCAGTGGTTTCAACTACACGAAGGATGGTGAGAAAGATAAAATGGTTTGTTTCATTGCCAAATGATTCATTTGGGGTGACTGGGAGACCCTGTGCAATGGTCTTGGGTTTATTGCAGAAAAAAAAAAAAAGTCGGTGAAAAACTAGAATCCAGGACACGAACTACAAAAGATAGACCAGAGAGTCTCCTGTTCTTGAGGTCTAATCTATGCACATCTCTGCCATTAGCAGGAGGAAAGGACTAGAAAAAGAGAGAGAGGAAGGGAAGGAAAAAGTGAAGCGGATAAGAACTGGACAAAGTCAAAGAGAGGAGACACTTCTGCACTGGCCTGGATATTAATACTCACTTAATATTCAGTGCTCTAACAAATGCTGAAGACCAGTGATTAAATGCAACAAGAATCTCGAGTCTGGCACTCCAAAGAGGGAGGAAAGGGATAGGAAAATGAATCTAATCAACATTTATGCCTCCGCCATGCTGGGCTATCACAGAAAGGTTCTGGTCCTGTGAAGGCTCTGAGGCCACCATGAAGGAGACATGGGGCTTTCAGCCACCGGGATTATGATACTGGATTAAGGAGGGGAGATAAGGGTGTTCCCAAACAAGGAAGCAGAGAACTACTCTGGGGCGAAGGACTTGGTCAGGGTCATAGGAACTTAGAAATTTTAAGTTTAAGTGAATCAAGTCTTTAATGACCAGATAACACCCATGCTGTTTAAACCATTCAAGAAGAGAGAAGAGAGAAGTGTAGGAGAAGCAAAGCCTCCCAATTATTTTATAAGTATAAACACTGATGACAAAATCTATCAACGATAGCACAACAAAAAGATATACGAATACAAGCATCTGAGATGAAATGTTTTCAACCAGAATCCAGCGGAACTTTACAAGAATAGACTGGGGCACCTGGTTGGCTCAGTTGGTGGAGTGTGCAACTCTTGATGTTGGGGTTGTGAGTTCGAGCCCCACGTTGGGTGTAGAGATGGCTTAAATTAATAAAACTTAGAAAAAAAAAAAGAGACTTCATTTTGGGAAGGCAAAAGTAGTTCTACCCTAGGATATCTAGTAATATAATTCCCCATATTTCTCAGAGGAGTAAAAGCATTTAGTCATTTCCACTGGTGCTAATAAAAAGAATTTGTAACATATATTTGTAACATACGTTCATTATTTTCTAAAGTATCCTTAATAAAATAGGAATAGAGTCTTAATATGTTTAAGATATGTATGTATATATAAAGCCAGCATCATGCTTAATGGTGAGACGAATTCCCATTAAATTTGGGAATGAGACAAAGATACTAAGTACTCTTAGTTAACACTGTCCTATGTAAATATTAATTATGCAAAGACAAAAAAAATAAAGGAGTAAAATAACAATTAGTCACAGAAGATTTGATTCTACATTTAGAAATTCCATGACAATGCGTTGATGTGTCATTAGAGAAAAGAAAATTCGGTAAACTGGGTATTACAAATGTAATGAGAAAATTAATAGCTTTCTACATACAAACAGCTACTAGCCAAAAATATAATTTTAAAATCCCATTTACAGTAACAGTCAACACCAACTATTAGGAAATGATCTGAGAAGGAATGGATAGGTATGGATGGACTCACACATCTCGTACGCTCTGAAAACTGCTTTTAGGTTTTAAAATTTTCAATCTATAATAAAGCCTGGCTGCCAGCAGAGTTTTTGTACCCATTAAAGTGGAAATGAGCTAGGCTGGCTTGTCTCCACAACATTTTAGAAGGGAAGGAGCACTGTACCGGGAGTCCAGACCCCAGAGGCCTGACTTGTTCACTGACTGACTGTGTGACCTGAATGAATAACAACTTTTCTGGATCTTGGTATCCTCAGAGTCTAAGAAAAAGAGTGGGCGCGTGTTTTGAATCAAATGTTGTAAACTGGAGCTCACAGATGTGTTTTATTTGACCTGCTTGAAATTACTTTGGGATAGCAGTCAAAATTGGGGTGTTTCACATAAAAATCTGCATCTTCATCTTCCTTTGGGAAACTGCATGACGTGACATAACAGGGCTGGTTCTTGCATTGCAACGATTAGCTATGGCTGTGGAGGCCATTGCCCCTTCTCCAGAGCCTGGCCCGTTTCCCAGACACTCCTGCCCTACCATGGAGCCAGTGGCCTGATGATTTACCTGGCTGGCTGACCCTGAAGGCATTGAGTTGCAGCCTGTGGTCATTGTGCAATTTCTTCACTCTTACAATTTAATGATTTAATGATTCTAAAATTCGGTATAGCCGTCAGTCTAGAAAAATACTCCTTTTGCGTATTACTTAAAGGCTGGGCATTTTGAGCTACTGTGGGTGCAGCAAGCTCTGGCCGATGCTTTTCTTTTTTCCTTCACTTGTAGCAGACGATCCTTGGTTACCATGGTGATTACCATCCCTTAATGATACGCTACTACCACACGGGAAATGTAATTTTTTTAAGCTCAGTGGAAAGCAGGGGGGAACAGTGGTGGGTATAAAAGCTTTCTCTCCCCCTCTGTCCCTAGGTGTTTCTCAGTCACGACAAAGGACAAGAGCAGGCTGCTGGTCAAAATCGCCAGACAAGCCCAAATGAGAGCTGCTGTCAGGATTTAAATACCTTCCCTGGGCCCCAGTGCCCATGCGGGAACCCTGAGAAAGGCTATTTTCAACCTTCGTAAAGTGTTCTGCAGCAAGTCTCAAGGGACTCAATTAAAATAATCAGTTTTCACAGCCAAGGCTTCTGACTCTAACCTCCCACACAAAATGAACATCCCATGTGCAAAATGCTGCGCTCACACATACTCAGAGCAAGAGAGAGCTCTAACTGCACACGCTCCTCCTGGTAGGGTACCCAGGGTCGGTGTCCGGCCCTTTCTGACTATATTGGGGGCAGTGAAAGGTATTCTATGGCCCTGCCTGAACCTTCCAGGCCTCACTCAGGGCTGTCAGGGTTTCCGTGTCCAGGGAGAAGGGAGAAGCATGGTAGTCAGCAAAACCTTCTAGCATCTTGGGGCTCACTTCTTGAGATGCCACTTGGAGAGGCAGCTTTGATCTGCTCAGGGATGGCCTAGCTCACCAGGGCTTTAAGTCTCTAACTCCCAAGCTCTATTTAAAAATCATGGCCAAATAGAAAGCTGGGTTAAAGAGGCTGCATTAAAATATGCATATATTATTATTCATTTTATTGTTGGTAAGAACACTTAACATGAGCTTTACCCTCTTAACAGATTCCTAAGTGTACAATACAGTATTGCTACCTATAGGTACAATGTTATATAGCAGATCTCCAGGACTGAATTCATTCTGCATAGCTGAAACCTTACACCTGTTAAGTCCCCATTTCTCCTGTCACTGAGGTTAAATTTTAAAGAAATGAGTTAATAGACTAGAGTCTCCTCGGCAGGACTCACTCTCTCCTTTCCTTTTTCCTGCTCCTTCAAATTTCTTTAAAAGAAGTACCTGAGTAGAGATGTGACCAAGGAACTAGAATCTAGGTGATAGGTACACAGAGGTATCCACTGTACAATTATTTCAACTTTTCTACACATTTGACATTTCCATAATAACCATCGGAAAATGAAGGACTGCAGCAGAGCTTACAAACCAGGGGCCCATAGGCCACATAAGGCTCCCAGAACATGGTTTATTTGGCCATCAAGGAATTTTTATTGAATCAGTTGAAAACATTTTAAAAAGCACTAAGCGTCACATTAAAATCTGTATTTCTGGTTTGTTTAGAAATATCAGGAGATCAGATAACATCAGGCCCCACATTCTTGCATGGAAACATTTGACTGGCGCAGCAGTGGCTGTCCTCTTTCGGTAGGGCATGTCCTCTCCACTTGGACACAGACCTCACTAGATAGACAGTCTTCACTTAGTTACTTGAATGGGCCAGCTTCTCAGTTGGTAATACCATTCAGAGCAGCCTCAAAAGGGGGACAAAGTAAAAAAAGGGGGCTTGACTCTATGTGAGGGTTTGTGTGCCCACGTGTAGTTAGCAGGAAAATGCAGCCTTGCCCCTCTGTCTTTGTTCTGAGTGGTTGGGAGGCAAAGTCTCCTGTCCCTTCTGCTCACAGCCTTTGGAGGTGATGCTCAGCGGACCCATGAGGCTAAGTGAGAAGAGCCCCATAAAGAGGTCTGGGGGTGGCTGTATCAAAAGGAAAGTCTTGAGATCAGCTGAGCAAGGCTGCGGTTCTTTGAGAATGTTGCCATCTGACCAAAGTGCCTCAGTTATTGCACTAAATAATCTCCTATCAGTTAGTTGCCATCGCCGTTCATCATAAAGCTTCGCTGGTAGGTGTCAGGCCAAGAGGGCCGTGCAGAACTCAGGTGTCCTGGAGCCTAAATTTGATCTGTGCACATCACAATGGGAAAATTCTACCTCTTTTGTTTTTCTTTCTGGCATAAAGGCTTTCTCAGCAGGAAATGGTGTTTATTGCAATGCTGTGTTTCCAAAAATTGATCTTTTTCTCCTCTGCTTATGCCTTTTTCTTGTACGATCCACACTCCACACGATGCCTCCACTGGGGTGTGCTGCATCCCCAAGGTCTGCTCCTGTTTGGAGGTCCAAGGGTGGGAGCCATGTCTAGCAAATCTGCTGTCTCAATGGTCAGTGCGCTGTGAGCACTATACGGAGCTTATTCCGTCGTCGTGGGTGAAGATGGTGAGGGTGAGCCCAGGCCCCTTCGCCTTCTAGCTCTGCCTCCAGTGTTCTCTACCGAGCTCGGAGTACAGCACTGTCTCCTTCCTTGGCTGGCTGGCCTTACTTATCTGCCAGCCGCACATTCCATTCTCCCCTTCCCTCCCCACACTCCATCCACACTAGCTTCTTTCTTTTCTTTAATACCCAAAGCTTGTCCCCGGGGTCCAGGGCCCTTACACTGATATTTCCTCACCCTGAACCACTGTGTCTCCAGCTCTCGGCCCCACTGACTCCTCATTCGGGCTGAGGGGCGCATACTGGCTTCTCAGAGGCCTTTCCTGACCACCATCCTTTCCCCCTTATGCCCACTTGCTATTACATTATGCTGTCATTCTTTCATTGCAGGTATTATGTAAACTTATTTTTATTTGCTCGTTTAGGGTCTACCTCATCCAGTTCCACGTAAGCTCCGTTCACAGCGAAGGACCCTGTCTATCTACGATAGAATTTCCCCATAACCTCACGATTGGTGACATGAAAGGCAAGGTTGCCACCTAGTGTTTAGATGTGTGGCACCAGCAATACCTTTAAAAAAAAAGTATGAGTCTATACAAAGTCAAATTTCTACAACCTGCTACAAGAAAGACAGAATTTACCAAGGGAGCATAATTCCCCCACAAAGTGTCTCTTAGGAGGCCCCAGATGGATTCTTTGCCTTCTCATGGGTTTCTGCCAAAAGCAGAGACACTGTCTTTGTTAGCTACCGCAGAAATCGAAAGCAACCAAGACAGATGTGTAGCTCAGTTCCACAAGGTAGCAAGCATATTCTCCAGGCTGTGTTTCCTTCAGTCCCACCTGCCTTCAATGTCAAGATGTGCTGCTTACAAAATAAGTGAAGCCCACTTTAAAGAAAAGAGCAACCCATCATCTCAATTGTGTATTGCCCTGGTAACATAGGGAAGAATGCATCTATCTTTAAGGTTCAGGACACATGAACCATTCAGACCCCTTAAGTGGTTGCAGCCAAGTGTGGGACTTCTCCGCACTGAAAAATCTTGGTAGCCTCAGGCTGGGTATTTTCCACTCTCAGCCATGCTGAAGACTGGCAAGACAAAGAAAGGGAAGCTGTGAAAAGTAGCCAGATGAGGGTGGTACCAGGGGAACCCATTTAATAAAGACCCTCAGTTAGGCTCCTAAGATATTACTCTGGGAAATTGGGTTATTAGTAATGATGGAAAATGGGTGGTGAGATGTGCCAGTGGATGGGAATAACCATGGCAACCAAACTATCCATTTTCTTATTATTTCACTTTCCTTGAGACTAAAAATAGATCAAGTGTAGGTCACTGTAAACAAGACAAGCAATGGTTTACATCTCCTGCTACAGCTTTTGCTGGCTTTTTTTTGTGGGCTTGTAAGGAAATGCCCTTCTAACATAAGAAAATTATCATATGCCTTTTGTTCTAACCGTCTAGTCTTTGCTATGTATGTTACCTTATGCACATAGCGTTCTATTTTTACTTTAGAATATATTTTCTAAGAGCAAGTAAGAAACTATTATGGAATTACAAAGCTGATTACAATGTGTTTTGGAAACCACTTGCTCAATGCAGGACTTTTTTTCCGTCCTAAGAGATCTAGGTTCTATTTAAGTCTCTGCGGTGACAAGGCGCTTGCAACTTCATGATACGGCAATTCTATTATTAAACAAATCGTTGGAAAGGCATTTCTCTGTTCCTGTTTATTCATGCACCTGACATTAATTTAGCTCCTATGCTGTACCAAGCACTCTGCTGGGCACTCAGGTCTAGCGGTGAACAAAACGAGCCCCATCCCTGAATGTACAGAAGTTACAGTCTGCTTCCCTGTGACTTCCCTCTGGATATCTGCAACTAGAAACATTATAGAACAAGACAGTTATTTTTTCTTATCTGAGCATCCTGTAAAGTTTGTAGAGAACCTTTAGATTTTTTCTTACCAATGTAGCTTATGGAGTTAGTGAGGATTCCTTGGCTGCAAGAGGCAAAACAATGAACAAAGGCCCTGGCCACAATAAAAGAAAAGAAAAGAAAAGAAAAGAAAAGAAAAGAAAAGAAAAGGAAAAAGAAAAGGATCCCTTTGGCGGAAATAGAATAGCTCAGAAAACGGAAGGGCAAGTGGAAGAATCAGGTTTGGAGAGAGCAGAACAGTGGCAACTTTGGGCATCTAAATAGCAGGACTAATGAACACTGTTTTCAAAGTCCTGCTATTGTTTCGGTAACAATTGTTTTCCGTTGTCCCTCTGATCAAGACTGAAGTTTCAAGGAGAGAGAATCTGACTGGCGCAGCTAGGGTCCCATGCCCACCCCATACTAGGATTCGTGGTGGAACTTCTTGATGTCAATGAAGCAATGTTCCTGCAAAGAAAGATCAAGAGGGGCGCCTGGGTGGCACAGTGGTTAAGCGTCTGCCTTCAGCTCAGGGCGTGATCCCAGCATTATGGGATCGAGCCCCACATCAGGCTCCTCTGCTATGAGCCTGCTTCTTCCTCTCCCACTCCCCCTGCTTGTGTTCCCTCTCTCGCTGGCTGTCTCTATCTCTGTC
>NC_048220.1:82065899-82092553 GCF_002007445.2 Ailuropoda melanoleuca | reverse complement strand
GGGCCAAAAAAAATGCACAGTAAGTTATTTATGGGATTGCTTTCACGTGTGTGGTAATACAGATGGTAAATTTTGTGGGTGGGGGCATAGATAAAAATGTCTTTGGGCCCATGAAGTTTTTGTTATTATGGAAAAAGTCAGTGCATGTGCAATTCTAAAATCTGACTAAAGTCTTTGTGTTCTCTGGGGCTCCATTAATGGGATGTGTTGGCAGAGAAAAGTGAAACCCAGGAAGAGAAGTGAACATGACTTATTGTCCACAAGCAGAGGTTAGAGTCTCACGTTAAAAACCACTAATCTCGAAGCTGTGAACTAGTCCGTAGTATGACTTTCTACATGGTTACAGCAACTTTAAAACCTGTTAATTGAGGATATAAACCAAACTCACCACTGCATTAAGGTGTACGTGTAGAAAAGAGTTATTTACATGCTTCTAAAGCACTGTCAGGCCAGAAAAAGCACATGAAAAGCCTCACAATGAATTGGTGCCTATCAGAGCCTTTCAGAATGTTAAGTACCATAAGTGCCCAGCAGGGCTCCTGCCACGATTGTTTTATTGTCCTACCAAATAACTGCGNTATTGTCCTAACTGCAGCAATATCATGCCCTTCCCTAAGTTTAACATATCATTTGCATTTACAGTGTAAAGCTGTTATTAAAGGCAGGGTATTTTTGCAAGTGCCAATGTTGTATCTTCTGTCTCCTTTCTCTTGTAGTGGCACAGCATTTAAGAACCTGCTGCTCGGCCACCTGTTCATGTTTAGTGCTGTGAGAACCACGTTCCTGTCATCAGCAAATTTCTTTTTTCAGTTGTAATATCATTTCAACCTCATCTCGGATGGTGGTGCTCAGAAAGAGCATAGAGCTGGGCACCAGCATCCAGGAAAGGGGCGGTGCATCCCCACCCCAAGATCATGCAAGTTCTTCCTGTTGATAAAAACATCTCTAGGGAAGGACAACTTCTGGCTCTCACCTTTAGGGCATGGGATTTTCAGTTTGCCCATTTTAACATGCGTGTGGTCAAAGCTCTGGGGCTCCCCTCTGGATCACAAATAGCCATTGCGTCAAGCAAACTCCTAGGCGGCTGGTTAGCTTGAGAGCATCCTGATGAAGACATGGAGTATTTCCTGCAGAAGATCCTTTCTACCCACCTGCAGTCAATTCCAGCAGTGGTTTCAACTACACGAAGGATGGTGAGAAAGATAAAATGGTTTGTTTCATTGCNTGGGGGGACCAGCGGGGGACACAGCATCTGAAGCTGGAACCTATCATTGTAACCCGAATTAGGCCTGAATTAGACATTCACTAATGGCTCTTCCAGTTCTGATCTTTTTCTGCCGAAATGTTTCTCATGGTCCAGAAGCTTCCTCCCAGTGAGAAATGTGGCTAGAGTTCTAAGACCTCTCCTACACCTTCAACAAAACTCATTGGTCCAGTCACTGCTTTCTGTCAGATGTCACACTTCAGCAAGATCAGCTTCTCACGACTGTCTCCAATTGGAGATCAGTGGTTTACATTTTGTCCCTAGGTCCCCCAGTTATGTATGCGTCTGTGCATTCAGCAAATGATTACTGAGTTTTGACTTCATACAATGCACGAACCCTTCACTCTGGGTGAGGAGAGCAGGGCTGTGTGTCTTCTCACTTCACCTTTGCTTGGTGGTTCCTCTGCCCTCTGCCCACAACTACCATCTCCTCGGCCAGCTGGTAAGCTGCTCACTTAACCTTCATCGTTAAGTTAAAATGCCATCTCCTCTTTCTGGCCTTCTCTGATCACCCCATGATCCCAAGCGTATGGGTTATTTTCCCCTTTGAGCCTCCATTCTGTCTATCCATCTGACATCTCTCTATTTCAAATACCATTAGACTTTATTCTATATACACATTTTCCCCTTACCCAGATAGGCTGTGAAGTCTGTAAAGGCAGGAATCACGTTGCATTGGTGATGGTACCCTCATGCCTAGCCCATGCTCTGTATGTAGGCACCTTCAGGAATGCCATACGTGTACTGAAGCGCACTAAATATTTATGTCTATATACTGTTTTTCAACATAAAGAAAAGTCTATTTCTTCTAAGTTGGCCATAGGCATTTATTTTTAACCAGAGTAGTTTTCTTCGAAGTAGACAATAAAGAGGTGACTATACTGTTTCATAGTTGTCAAAGAAAAACTGGAGCTGGAAAGTAGGTAAAGCAGTAAAAACAGATCGTATTCAGGACTACTGCGGTGGGGGAAAAGAGACCTAAGGGTAGAACTGGGCTCAGTTCTGAATACAGCTTGAGCAAGTGGGAATCTGCAGCCAAGGAGCAGGGAGGAGGTTCAGTGGATCGAAAGTCAGTAAGCAGAAACATCAGGGCTAATGGGAACCCTGGCTAACCCGACCTGACAGGCTCTTTGCTGAAGACAGGCCAGGGTGACCAGATACCCCTGGAGGACAGTGGGCGATGAGGACCCTGCTTAGATATTGAAGGTGATCAGATATGGAGAACGGGGCCTCTTGTAAAACAGACTGGGCAGGGTTCTTGCTAAAACTAGATTTTACAAGGAAGTGTAGAGATGAGCCTAGGAGAAGGTCCAGGAGCCCGATTATGATTTAAGTTTGGTCAGGCAACGAAACTTCTCACAAGTTAGGGGAAAAGACCACAATAAACTCTGAAAAAGAATCCAAGGGACTTTGGAGTATCATCCTCAAAAGAAATACGTGCTTTGGGCCAAAAAAAATGCACAGTAAGTTATTTATGGGATTGCTTTCACGTGTGTGGTAATACAGATGGTAAATTTTGTGGGTGGGGGCATAGATAAAAATGTCTTTGGGCCCATGAAGTTTTTGTTATTATGGACAAACTCAGTGCATGTGCAATTCTAAAATCTGACTAAAGTCTTTGTGTTCTCTGGGGCTCCATTAATGGGATGTGTTGGCAGAGAAAAGTGAAACCCAGGAAGAGAAGTGAACATGACTTATTGTCCACAAGCAGAGGTTAGAGTCTCACGTTAAAAACCACTAATCTCGAAGCTGTGAACTAGTCCGTAGTATGACTTTCTACATGGTTACAGCAACTTTAAAACCTGTTAATTGAGGATATAAACCAAACTCACCACTGCATTAAGGTGTACGTGTAGAAAAGAGTTATTTACATGCTTCTAAAGCACTGTCAGGCCAGAAAAAGCACATGAAAAGCCTCACAATGAATTGGTGCCTATNGTGAAACCCAGGAAGAGAAGTGAACATGACTTATTGTCCACAAGCAGAGGTTAGAGTCTCACGTTAAAAACCACTAATCTCGAAGCTGTGAACTAGTCCGTAGTATGACTTTCTACATGGTTACAGCAACTTTAAAACCTGTTAATTGAGGATATAAACCAAACTCACCACTGCATTAAGGTGTACGTGTAGAAAAGAGTTATTTACATGCTTCTAAAGCACTGTCAGGCCAGAAAAAGCACATGAAAAGCCTCACAATGAATTGGTGCCTATCAGAGCCTTTCAGAATGTTAAGTACCATAAGTGCCCAGCAGGGCTCCTGCCACGATTGTTTTATTGTCCTAACTGCAGCAATATCATGCCCTTCCCTAAGTTTAACATATCATTTGCATTTACAGTGTAAAGCTGTTATTAAAGGCAGGGTATTTTTGCAAGTGCCAATGTTGTATCTTCTGTCTCCCTTCTCTTGTAGTGGCACAGCATTTAAGAACCTGCTGCTCGGCCACCTGTTCATGTTTAGTGCTGTGAGAACCACGTTCCTGTCATCAGCAAATTTCTTTTTTCAGTTGTAATATCATTTCAACCTCATCTCGGATGGTGGTGCTCAGAAAGAGCATAGAGCTGGGCACCAGCATCCAGGAAAGGGGCGGTGCATCCCCACCCCAAGATCATGCAAGTTCTTCCTGTTGATAAAAACATCTCTAGGGAAGGACAACTTCTGGCTCTCACCTTTAGGGCATGGGATTTTCAGTTTGCCCATTTTAACATGCGTGTGGTCAAAGCTCTGGGGCTCTCCTCTGGATCACAAATAGCCATTGCATCAAGCAAACTCCTAGGCGGCTGGTTAGCTTGAGAGCATCCTGATGAAGACATGGAGTATTTCCTGCAGAAGATCCTTTCTACCCACCTGCAGTCAATTCCAGCAGTGGTTTCAACTACACGAAGGATGGTGAGAAAGATAAAATGGTTTGTTTCATTGCCAAATGATTCATTTGGGGTGACTGGGAGACCCTGTGCAATGGTCTTGGGTTTATTGCAGAAAAAAAAAAAAGTCGGTGAAAAACTAGAATCCAGGACACGAACTACAAAAGATAGACCAGAGAGTCTCCTGTTCTTGAGGTCTAATCTATGCACATCTCTGCCATTAGCAGGAGGAAAGGACTAGAAAAAGAGAGAGAGGAAGGGAAGGAAAAAGTGAAGCGGATAAGAACTGGACAAAGTCAAAGAGAGGAGACACTTCTGCACTGGCCTGGATATTAATACTCACTTAATATTCAGTGCTCTAACAAATGCTGAAGACCAGTGATTAAATGCAACAAGAATCTCGAGTCTGGCACTCCAAAGAGGGAGGAAAGGGATAGGAAAATGAATCTAATCAACATTTATGCCTCCGCCATGCTGGGCTATCACAGAAAGGTTCTGGTCCTGTGAAGGCTCTGAGGCCACCATGAAGGAGACATGGGGCTTTCAGCCACCGGGATTATGATACTGGATTAAGGAGGGGAGATAAGGGTGTTCCCAAACAAGGAAGCAGAGAACTACTCTGGGGCGAAGGACTTGGTCAGGGTCATAGGAACTTAGAAATTTTAAGTTTAAGTGAATCAAGTCTTTAATGACCAGATAACACCCATGCTGTTTAAACCATTCAAGAAGAGAGAAGAGAGAAGTGTAGGAGAAGCAAAGCCTCCCAATTATTTTATAAGTATAAACACTGATGACAAAATCTATCAACGATAGCACAACAAAAAGATATACGAATACAAGCATCTGAGATGAAATGTTTTCAACCAGAATCCAGCGGAACTTTACAAGAATAGACTGGGGCACCTGGTTGGCTCAGTTGGTGGAGTGTGCAACTCTTGATGTTGGGGTTGTGAGTTCGAGCCCCACGTTGGGTGTAGAGATGGCTTAAATTAATAAAACTTGGAAAAAAAAAAGAGACTTCATTTTGGGAAGGCAAAAGTAGTTCTACCCTAGGATATCTAGTAATATAATTCCCCATATTTCTCAGAGGAGTAAAAGCATTTAGTCATTTCCACTGGTGCTAATAAAAAGAATTTGTAACATATATTTGTAACATACGTTCATTATTTTCTAAAGTATCCTTAATAAAATAGGAATAGAGTCTTAATATGTTTAAGATATGTAGGTATATATAAAGCCAGCATCATGCTTAATGGTGAGACGAATTCCCATTAAATTTGGGAATGAGACAAAGATACTAAGTACTCTTAGTTAACACTGTCCTATGTAAATATTAATTATGCAAAGACAAAAAAAATAAAGGAGTAAAATAACAATTAGTCACAGAAGATTTGATTCTACATTTAGAAATTCCATGACAATGCGTTGATGTGTCATTAGAGAAAAGAAAATTCGGTAAACTGGGTATTACAAATGTAATGAGAAAATTAATAGCTTTCTACATACAAACAGCTACTAGCCAAAAATATAATTTTAAAATCCCATTTACAGTAACAGTCAACACCAACTATTAGGAAATGATCTGAGAAGGAATGGATAGGTATGGATGGACTCACACATCTCGTACGCTCTGAAAACTGCTTTTAGGTTTTAAAATTTTCAATCTATAATAAAGCCTGGCTGCCAGCAGAGTTTTTGTACCCATTAAAGTGGAAATGAGCTAGGCTGGCTTGTCTCCACAACATTTTAGAAGGGAAGGAGCACTGTACCGGGAGTCCAGACCCCAGAGGCCTGACTTGTTCACTGACTGACTGTGTGACCTGAATGAATAACAACTTTTCTGGATCTTGGTATCCTCAGAGTCTAAGAAAAAGAGTGGGCGCGTGTTTTGAATCAAATGTTGTAAACTGGAGCTCACAGATGTGTTTTATTTGACCTGCTTGAAATTACTTTGGGATAGCAGTCAAAATTGGGGTGTTTCACATAAAAATCTGCATCTTCATCTTCCTTTGGGAAACTGCATGACGTGACATAACAGGGCTGGTTCTTGCATTGCAACGATTAGCTATGGCTGTGGAGGCCATTGCCCCTTCTCCAGAGCCTGGCCCGTTTCCCAGACACTCCTGCCCTACCATGGAGCCAGTGGCCTGATGATTTACCTGGCTGGCTGACCCTGAAGGCATTGAGTTGCAGCCTGTGGTCATTGTGCAATTTNATTGAGTTGCAGCCTGTGGTCATTCTGCAATTCCTTCACTCTTACAATTTAATGATTTAATGATTCTAAAATTCGGTATAGCCGTCAGTCTAGAAAAATACTCCTTTTGCGTATTACTTAAAGGCTGGGCATTTTGAGCTACTGTGGGTGCAGCAAGCTCTGGCCGATGCTTTTCTTTTTTCCTTCACTTGTAGCAGACGATCCTTGGTTACCATGGTGATTACCATCCCTTAATGATACGCTACTACCACACGGGAAATGTAATTTTTTTAAGCTCAGTGGAAAGCAGGGGGGAACAGTGGTGGGTATAAAAGCTTTCTCTCCCCCTCTGTCCCTAGGTGTTTCTCAGTCACGACAAAGGACAAGAGCAGGCTGCTGGTCAAAATCGCCAGACAAGCCCAAATGAGAGCTGCTGTCAGGATTTAAATACCTTCCCTGGGCCCCAGTGCCCATGCGGGAACCCTGAGAAAGGCTATTTTCAACCTTCGAAAAGTGTTCTGCAGCAAGTCTCAAGGGACTTAATTAAAATAATCAGTTTTCACAGCCAAGGCTTCTGACTCTAACCTCCCACACAAAATGAACATCCCATGTGCAAAATGCTGCGCTCACACATACTCAGAGCAAGAGAGAGCTCTAACTGCACACGCTCCTCCTGGTAGGGTACCCAGGGTCGGTGTCCGGCCCTTTCTGACTATATTGGGGGCAGTGAAAGGTATTCTATGGCCCTGCCTGAACCTTCCAGGCCTCACTCAGGGCTGTCAGGGTTTCCGTGTCCAGGGAGAAGGGAGAAGCATGGTAGTCAGCAAAACCTTCTAGCATCTTGGGGCTCACTTCTTGAGATGCCACTTGGAGAGGCAGCTTTGATCTGCTCAGGGATGGCCTAGCTCACCAGGGCTTTAAGTCTCTAACTCCCAAGCTCTATTTAAAAATCATGTCCAAATAGAAAGCTGGGTTAAAGAGGCTGCATTAAAATATGCATATATTATTATTCATTTTATTGTTGGTAAGAACACTTAACATGAGCTTTACCCTCTTAACAGATTCCTAAGTGTACAATACAGTATTGCTACCTATAGGTACAATGTTATATAGCAGATCAACAGGACTGAATTCATTCTGCATAGCTGAAACCTTACACCTGTTAAGTCCCCATTTCTCCTGTCACT
The DNA here is from genome assembly GCF_002007445.2 of Ailuropoda melanoleuca. Classification (NCBI taxonomy): domain Eukaryota; kingdom Metazoa; phylum Chordata; class Mammalia; order Carnivora; family Ursidae; genus Ailuropoda; species Ailuropoda melanoleuca. The sequence continues at coordinate 82,085,046 of NC_048220.1, read as the reverse complement.
GAGGTTAAATTTTAAAGAAATGAGTTAATAGACTAGAGTCTCCTCGGCAGGACTCACTCTCTCCTTTCCTTTTTCCTGCTCCTTCAAATTTCTTTAAAAGAAGTACCTGAGTAGAGATGTGACCAAGGAACTAGAATCTAGGTGATAGGTACACAGAGGTATCCACTGTACAATTATTTCAACTTTTCTANACACAGAGGTATCCACTGTACAATTATTTCAACTATTCTACACATTTGACATTTCCATAATAACCATCGGAAAATGAAGGACTGCAGCAGAGCTTACAAACCAGGGGCCCACAGGCCACATAAGGCTCCCAGAACATGGTTTATTTGGCCATCAAGGAATTTTTATTGAATCAGTTGAAAATATTTTAAAAAGCACTAAGCTTCACATTAAAATCTGTATTTCTGGTTTGTTTAGAAATATCAGGAGATCAGATAACATCAGGCCCCACATTCTTGCATGGAAACATTTGACTGGCGCAGCAGTGGCTGTCCTCTTTCGGTAGGGCATGTCCTCTCCACTTGGACACAGACCTCACTAGATAGACAGTCTTCACTTAGTTACTTGAATGGGCCAGCTTCTCAGTTGGTAATACCATTCAGAGCAGCCTCAAAAGGGGGACAAAGTAAAAAAAGGGGGCTTGACTCTATGTGAGGGTTTGTGTGCCCACGTGTAGTTAGCAGGAAAATGCAGCCTTGCCCCTCTGTCTTTGTTCTGAGTGGTTGGGAGGCAAAGTCTCCTGTCCCTTCTGCTCACAGCCTTTGGAGGTGATGCTCAGCGGACCCATGAGGCTAAGTGAGAAGAGCCCCATAAAGAGGTCTGGGGGTGGCTGTATCAAAAGGAAAGTCTTGAGATCAGCTGAGCAAGGCTGCGGTTCTTTGAGAATGTTGCCATCTGACCAAAGTGCCTCAGTTATTGCACTAAATAATCTCCTATCAGTTAGTTGCCATCGCCGTTCATCATAAAGCTTCGCTGGTAGGTGTCAGGCCAAGAGGGCCGTGCAGAACTCAGGTGTCCTGGAGCCTAAATTTGATCTGTGCACATCACAATGGGAAAATTCTACCTCTTTTGTTTTTCTTTCTGGCATAAAGGCTTTCTCAGCAGGAAATGGTGTTTATTGCAATGCTGTGTTTCCAAAAATTGATCTTTTTCTCCTCTGCTTATGCCTTTTTCTTGTACGATCCACACTCCACACGATGCCTCCACTGGGGTGTGCTGCATCCCCAAGGTCTGCTCCTGTTTGGAGGTCCAAGGGTGGGAGCCATGTCTAGCAAATCTGCTGTCTCAATGGTCAGTGCGCTGTGAGCACTATACGGAGCTTCTCACGTCATCGTGGGTGAAGATGGTGAGGGTGAGCCCAGGCCCCTTCGCCTTCTAGCTCTGCCTCCAGTGTTCTCTACCGAGCTCGGAGTACAGCACTGTCTCCTTCCTTGGCTGGCTGGCCTTACTTATCTGCCAGCCGCACATTCCATTCTCCCCTTCCCTCCCCACACTCCATCCACACTAGCTTCTTTCTTTTCTTTAATACCCAAAGCTTGTCCCCGGGGTCCAGGGCCCTTACACTGATATTTCCTCACCCTGAACCACTGTGTCTCCAGCTCTCGGCCCCACTGACTCCTCATTCGGGCTGAGGGGCGCATACTGGCTTCTCAGAGGCCTTTCCTGACCACCATCCTTTCCCCCTCATGCCCACTTGCTATTACATTATGCTGTCATTCTTTCATTGCAGGTATTATGTAAACTTATTTTTATTTGCTCGTTTAGGGTCTACCTCATCCAGTTCCACGTAAGCTCCGTTCACAGCGAAGGACCCTGTCTATCTACGATAGAATTTCCCCATAACCTCACGATTGGTGACATGAAAGGCAAGGTTGCCACCTAGTGTTTAGATGTGTGGCACCAGCAATACCTTTAAAAAAAAAGTATGAGTCTATACAAAGTCAAATTTCTACAACCTGCTACAACAAAGACAGAATTTACCAAGGGAGCATAATTCCCCCACAAAGTGTCTCTTAGGAGGCCCCAGATGGATTCTTTGCCTTCTCATGGGTTTCTGCCAAAAGCAGAGACACTGTCTTTGTTAGCTACCGCAGAAATCGAAAGCAACCAAGACAGATGTGTAGCTCAGTTCCACAAGGTAGCAAGCATATTCTCCAGGCTGTGTTTCCTTCAGTCCCACCTGCCTTCAATGTCAAGATGTGCTGCTTACAAAATAAGTGAAGCCCACTTTAAAGAAAAGAGCAACCCATCATCTCAATTGTGTATTGCCCTGGTAACATAGGGAAGAATGCATCTATCTTTAAGGTTCAGGACACATGAACCATTCAGACCCCTTAAGTGGTTGCAGCCAAGTGTGGGACTTCTCCGCACTGAAAAATCTTGGTAGCCTCAGGCTGGGTATTTTCCACTCTCAGCCATGCTGAAGACTGGCAAGACAAAGAAAGGGAAGCTGTGAAAAGTAGCCAGATGAGGGTGGTACCAGGGGAACCCATTTAATAAAGACCCTCAGTTAGGCTCCTAAGATATTACTCTGGGAAATTGGGTTATTAGTAATGATGGAAAATGGGTGGTGAGATGTGCCAGTGGATGGGAATAACCATGGCAACCAAACTATCCATTTTCTTATTATTTCACTTTCCTTGAGACTAAAAATAGATCAAGTGTAGGTCACTGTAAACAAGACAAGCAATGGTTTACATCTCCTGCTACAGCTTTTGCTGGCTTTTTTTTGTGGGCTTGTAAGGAAATGCCCTTCTAACATAAGAAAATTATCATATGCCTTTTGTTCTAACCGTCTAGTCTTTGCTATGTATGTTACCTTATGCACATAGCGTTCTATTTTTACTTTAGAATATATTTTCTAAGAGCAAGTAAGAAACTATTATGGAATTACAAAGCTGATTACAATGTGTTTTGGAAACCACTTGCTCAATGCAGGACTTTTTTTCCGTCCTAAGAGATCTAGGTTCTATTTAAGTCTCTGCGGTGACAAGGCGCTTGCAACTTCATGATACGGCAATTCTATTATTAAACAAATCGNGGTGTAGAGATGGCTTAAATTAATAAAACTTGGAAAAAAAAAAGAGACTTCATTTTGGGAAGGCAAAAGTAGTTCTACCCTAGGATATCTAGTAATATAATTCCCCATATTTCTCAGAGGAGTAAAAGCATTTAGTCATTTCCACTGGTGCTAATAAAAAGAATTTGTAACATATATTTGTAACATACGTTCATTATTTTCTAAAGTATCCTTAATAAAATAGGAATAGAGTCTTAATATGTTTAAGATATGTAGGTATATATAAAGCCAGCATCATGCTTAATGGTGAGACGAATTCCCATTAAATTTGGGAATGAGACAAAGATACTAAGTACTCTTAGTTAACACTGTCCTATGTAAATATTAATTATGCAAAGACAAAAAAAATAAAGGAGTAAAATAACAATTAGTCACAGAAGATTTGATTCTACATTTAGAAATTCCATGACAATGCGTTGATGTGTCATTAGAGAAAAGAAAATTCGGTAAACTGGGTATTACAAATGTAATGAGAAAATTAATAGCTTTCTACATACAAACAGCTACTAGCCAAAAATATAATTTTAAAATCCCATTTACAGTAACAGTCAACACCAACTATTAGGAAATGATCTGAGAAGGAATGGATAGGTATGGATGGACTCACACATCTCGTACGCTCTGAAAACTGCTTTTAGGTTTTAAAATTTTCAATCTATAATAAAGCCTGGCTGCCAGCAGAGTTTTTGTACCCATTAAAGTGGAAATGAGCTAGGCTGGCTTGTCTCCACAACATTTTAGAAGGGAAGGAGCACTGTACCGGGAGTCCAGACCCCAGAGGCCTGACTTGCTCACTGACTGACTGTGTGACCTGAATGAATAACAACTTTTCTGGATCTTGGTATCCTCAGAGTCTAAGAAAAAGAGTGGGCGCGTGTTTTGAATCAAATGTTGTAAACTGGAGCTCACAGATGTGTTTTATTTGACCTGCTTGAAATTACTTTGGGATAGCAGTCAAAATTGGGGTGTTTCACATAAAAATCTGCATCTTCATCTTCCTTTGGGAAACTGCATGATGTGACATAACAGGGCTGGTTCTCGCATTGCAACGATTAGCTATGGCTGTGGAGGCCATTGCCCCTTCTCCAGAGCCTGGCCCGTTTCCCAGACACTCCCGCCCTACCATGGAGCCACTGGCCTGATGACTTACCTGGCTGGCTGACCCTGAAGGCATTGAGTTGCAGCCTGTGGTCATTCTGCAATTCCTTCACTCTTACAATTTAATGATTTAATGATTCTAAAATTCGGTATAGCCGTCAGTCTAGAAAAATACTCCTTTTGCGTATTACTTAAAGGCTGGGCATTTTGAGCTACTGTGGGTGCAGCAAGCTCTGGCCGATGCTTTTCTTTTTTCCTTCACTTGTAGCAGACGATCCTTGGTTACCATGGTGATTACCATCCCTTAATGATACGCTACTACCACACGGGAAATGTAATTTTTTTAAGCTCAGTGGAAAGCAGGGGGGAACAGTGGTGGGTATAAAAGCTTTCTCTCCCCCTCTGTCCCTAGGTGTTTCTCAGTCACCACAAAGGACAAGAGCAGGCTGCTGGTCAAAATCGCCAGACAAGCCCAAATGAGAGCTGCTGTCAGGATTTAAATACCTTCCCTGGGTCCCAGTGCCCATGCGGGAACCCTGAGAAAGGCTATTTTCAACCTTCGTAAAGTGTTCTGCAGCAAGTCTCAAGGGACTCAATTAAAATAATCAGTTTTCACAGCCAAGGCTTCTGACTCTAACCTCCCACACAAAATGAACATCCCATGTGCAAAATGCTGCGCTCACACATACTCAGAGCAAGAGAGAGCTCTAACTGCACACGCTCCTCCTGGTAGGGTACCCAGGGTCGGTGTCCGGCCCTTTCTGACTATATTGGGGGCAGTGAAAGGTATTCTATGGCCCTGCCTGAACCTTCCAGGCCTCACTCAGGGCTGTCAGGGTTTCCGTGTCCAGGGAGAAGGGAGAAGCATGGTAGTCAGCAAAACCTTCTAGCATCTTGGGGCTCACTTCTTGAGATGCCACTTGGAGAGGCAGCTTTGATCTGCTCAGGGATGGCCTAGCTCACCAGGGCTTTAAGTCTCTAACTCCCAAGCTCTATTTAAAAATCATGGCCAAATAGAAAGCTGGGTTAAAGAGGCTGCATTAAAATATGCATATATTATTATTCATTTTATTGTTGGTAAGAACACTTAACATGAGCTTTACCCTCTTAACAGATTCCTAAGTGTACAATACAGTATTGCTACCTATAGGTACAATGTTATATAGCAGATCTCCAGGACTGAATTCATTCTGCATAGCTGAAACCTTACACCTGTTAAGTCCCCATTTCTCCTGTCACTGAGGTTAAATTTTAAAGAAATGAGTTAATAGACTAGAGTCTCCTCGGCAGGACTCACTCTCTCCTTTCCTTTTTCCTGCTCCTTCAAATTTCTTTAAAAGAAGTACCTGAGTAGAGATGTGACCAAGGAACTAGAATCTAGGTGATAGGTACACAGAGGTATCCACTGTACAATTATTTCAACTTTTCTACACATTTGACATTTCCATAATAACCATCGGAAAATGAAGGACTGCAGCAGAGCTTACAAACCAGGGGCCCATAGGCCACATAAGGCTCCCAGAACATGGTTTATTTGGCCATCAAGGAATTTTTATTGAATCAGTTGAAAACATTTTAAAAAGCACTAAGCGTCACATTAAAATCTGTATTTCTGGTTTGTTTAGAAATATCAGGAGATCAGATAACATCAGGCCCCACATTCTTGCATGGAAACATTTGACTGGCGCAGCAGTGGCTGTCCTCTTTCGGTAGGGCATGTCCTCTCCACTTGGACACAGACCTCACTAGATAGACAGTCTTCACTTAGTTACTTGAATGGGCCAGCTTCTCAGTTGGTAATACCATTCAGAGCAGCCTCAAAAGGGGGACAAAGTAAAAAAAGGGGGCTTGACTCTATGTGAGGGTTTGTGTGCCCACGTGTAGTTAGCAGGAAAATGCAGCCTTGCCCCTCTGTCTTTGTTCTGAGTGGTTGGGAGGCAAAGTCTCCTGTCCCTTCTGCTCACAGCCTTTGGAGGTGATGCTCAGCGGACCCATGAGGCTAAGTGAGAAGAGCCCCATAAAGAGGTCTGGGGGTGGCTGTATCAAAAGGAAAGTCTTGAGATCAGCTGAGCAAGGCTGCGGTTCTTTGAGAATGTTGCCATCTGACCAAAGTGCCTCAGTTATTGCACTAAATAATCTCCTATCAGTTAGTTGCCATCGCCGTTCATCATAAAGCTTCGCTGGTAGGTGTCAGGCCAAGAGGGCCGTGCAGAACTCAGGTGTCCTGGAGCCTAAATTTGATCTGTGCACATCACAATGGGAAAATTCTACCTCTTTTGTTTTTCTTTCTGGCATAAAGGCTTTCTCAGCAGGAAATGGTGTTTATTGCAATGCTGTGTTTCCAAAAATTGATCTTTTTCTCCTCTGCTTATGCCTTTTTCTTGTACGATCCACACTCCACACGATGCCTCCACTGGGGTGTGCTGCATCCCCAAGGTCTGCTCCTGTTTGGAGGTCCAAGGGTGGGAGCCATGTCTAGCAAATCTGCTGTCTCAATGGTCAGTGCGCTGTGAGCACTATACGGAGCTTATTCCGTCGTCGTGGGTGAAGATGGTGAGGGTGAGCCCAGGCCCCTTCGCCTTCTAGCTCTGCCTCCAGTGTTCTCTACCGAGCTCGGAGTACAGCACTGTCTCCTTCCTTGGCTGGCTGGCCTTACTTATCTGCCAGCCGCACATTCCATTCTCCCCTTCCCTCCCCACACTCCATCCACACTAGCTTCTTTCTTTTCTTTAATACCCAAAGCTTGTCCCCGGGGTCCAGGGCCCTTACACTGATATTTCCTCACCCTGAACCACTGTGTCTCCAGCTCTCGGCCCCACTGACTCCTCATTCGGGCTGAGGGGCGCATACTGGCTTCTCAGAGGCCTTTCCTGACCACCATCCTTTCCCCCTTATGCCCACTTGCTATTACATTATGCTGTCATTCTTTCATTGCAGGTATTATGTAAACTTATTTTTATTTGCTCGTTTAGGGTCTACCTCATCCAGTTCCACGTAAGCTCCGTTCACAGCGAAGGACCCTGTCTATCTACGATAGAATTTCCCCATAACCTCACGATTGGTGACATGAAAGGCAAGGTTGCCACCTAGTGTTTAGATGTGTGGCACCAGCAATACCTTTAAAAAAAAAGTATGAGTCTATACAAAGTCAAATTTCTACAACCTGCTACAAGAAAGACAGAATTTACCAAGGGAGCATAATTCCCCCACAAAGTGTCTCTTAGGAGGCCCCAGATGGATTCTTTGCCTTCTCATGGGTTTCTGCCAAAAGCAGAGACACTGTCTTTGTTAGCTACCGCAGAAATCGAAAGCAACCAAGACAGATGTGTAGCTCAGTTCCACAAGGTAGCAAGCATATTCTCCAGGCTGTGTTTCCTTCAGTCCCACCTGCCTTCAATGTCAAGATGTGCTGCTTACAAAATAAGTGAAGCCCACTTTAAAGAAAAGAGCAACCCATCATCTCAATTGTGTATTGCCCTGGTAACATAGGGAAGAATGCATCTATCTTTAAGGTTCAGGACACATGAACCATTCAGACCCCTTAAGTGGTTGCAGCCAAGTGTGGGACTTCTCCGCACTGAAAAATCTTGGTAGCCTCAGGCTGGGTATTTTCCACTCTCAGCCATGCTGAAGACTGGCAAGACAAAGAAAGGGAAGCTGTGAAAAGTAGCCAGATGAGGGTGGTACCAGGGGAACCCATTTAATAAAGACCCTCAGTTAGGCTCCTAAGATATTACTCTGGGAAATTGGGTTATTAGTAATGATGGAAAATGGGTGGTGAGATGTGCCAGTGGATGGGAATAACCATGGCAACCAAACTATCCATTTTCTTATTATTTCACTTTCCTTGAGACTAAAAATAGATCAAGTGTAGGTCACTGTAAACAAGACAAGCAATGGTTTACATCTCCTGCTACAGCTTTTGCTGGCTTTTTTTTGTGGGCTTGTAAGGAAATGCCCTTCTAACATAAGAAAATTATCATATGCCTTTTGTTCTAACCGTCTAGTCTTTGCTATGTATGTTACCTTATGCACATAGCATTCTATTTTTACTTTAGAATATATTTTCTAAGAGCAAGTAAGAAACTATTATGGAATTATAAAGCTGATTACAATGTGTTTTGGAAACCACTTGCTCAATGCAGGATTTTTTTCCGTCCTAAGAGATCTAGGTTCTATTTAAGTCTCTGCAGCGACAAGGCACTTGCAACTTCATGATACGGCAATTCTATTATTAAACAAATCGTTGGAAAGGCATTTCTCTGTTCCTGTTTATTCATGCACCTGACATTAATTTAGCTCCTATGCTGTACCAAGCACTCTGCTGGGCACTCAGGTCTAGCGGTGAACAAAACGAGCCCCATCCCTGAATGTACAGAAGTTACAGTCTGCTTCCCTGTGACTTCCCTCTGGATATCTGCAACTAGAAACATTATAGAACAAGACAGTTATTTTTTCTTATCTGAGCATCCTGTAAAGTTTGTAGAGAACCTTTAGATTTTTTCTTACCAATGTAGCTTATGGAGTTAGTGAGGATTCCTTGGCTGCAAGAGGCAAAACAATGAACAAAGGCCCTGGCCACAATAAAAGAAAAGAAAAGAAAAGAAAAGAAAAGAAAAGAAAAGAAAAAAGAAAAGGATCCCTTTGGCGGAAATAGAATAGCTCAGAAAACGGAAGGGCAAGTGGAAGAATCAGGTTTGGAGAGAGCAGAACAGTGGCAACTTTGGGCATCTAAATAGCAGGACTAATGAACACTGTTTTCAAAGTCCTGCTATTGTTTCGGTAACAATTGTTTTCCGTTGTCCCTCTGATCAAGACTGAAGTTTCAAGGAGAGAGAATCTGACTGGCGCAGCTAGGGTCCCATGCCCACCCCATACTAGGATTCGTGGTGGAACTTCTTGATGTCAATGAAGCAATGTTCCTGCAAAGAAAGATCAAGAGGGGCGCCTGGGTGGCACAGTGGTTAAGCGTCTGCCTTCAGCTCAGGGCGTGATCCCAGCATTATGGGATCGAGCCCCACATCAGGCTCCTCTGCTATGAGCCTGTTTCTTCCTCTCCCACTCCTCCTGCTTGTGTTCCCTCTCTCGCTGGCTGTCTCTATCTCTGTCAAATAAATAAATAAAATCTTTAAAAAAAAATAAAAAAAAAAGAAAGATCAAGAAACTGCCAGGAGGAGTGGATGCTGGTGACAAAACCAACAAATGACTGTGCAGTTGTTATCTTAATCACCATCCTTTGGGCAGACAGACCACTTGGAAACAGGGATGCAAAGAAAAACCTGGAGCTCCTCCCTTAGAAAGTAACACTGGCCTGCAAGGTCTGATGGATTTATCTCATCTCTCGAGTGATAACCCCCAGGTCTGCCTCACCTTCCTTACGTGATCCTCAGAATGACCTTAACCACCTCATCCTTGTTGGTCTTACTCCATCCCGGATTCATTTTTCCATGGGAGGCATAGGAGAAGCCCAGGCTGGCTGTGATGAAGGGCTCTTGGCTCTTCCTTTTGAAAACTGCCTGCTGGGTCCAGCCCAAGCACCAATGCTGTCTCAAACCTTGCTTATTTCCAAACAAATATGTTTATAACCTCAAATTGGGATCCATTCCTCATTTCACCATCTTACCCATGAATGTATCATATTCATGTGATTTTTTTTTGTGAATGTAAATGAGTTTAGTTGGTTTCAAGGGCTTGTTCTTGGGAATCAGGCAGTTTTGCTAAAAGTACACACAGGAACATCCTAGATTTTTGCTGGAGATTAATGTGAAAACTAAATATTTGCATATCTATTTCACAAAAGGGAAAAGTCATTAACTCTTTCCACTATTTTAGCAGCCCCTTATTTATTTATTGGAGATTATTAGAGAATCTCACATGGTGTCTGCAGGCTCCTGTGTACTTGGGAGTAAAATTCAATTGGGTCCGGTGTTGTAAAGTCTCTTAAAGCGGCCAGGTGTGTGTACTCTTGCTTTTATTTACATGGTCTGCCTTGGTTGGACCCAGTCTAATTGGAATACCTGTCTCCTTGCTAAAAAGAGGCCAGTGAACTATTGATCAGATCTTCCTTCATATTGCAGAGCTCAGCTGTGTTTAAAAGAGGAAGGGCTTTCCTTCCAGAAAGGCCCAGGTTTCAGCCCTACTCCTGTCTCATACTAGTTGTGTGGCCTTGGTCCAGTTTTTTAACCTTTTCTAGGTCTCAATTTTCTCATCTGGAAAATGGATATAACCTCATGGGGGGTTTGGATTGATTGTATCAGTCAGGAGACAGAAATCACCCAGCTATTTTAACAGAGAACTTCCTATTAAGAACTGTCAACCACGTATTGAAGAAATGAAAAGGCAAAGGAAACACTAAGAATGTTGCGGTCTTAGCAAGCGGCTGCCAACCTAGAACCAGGGGAAGGATTGGAAGGTCTGGGGATTGTTAAGGTTGAGAAACCTGAGGACGGACCCTGCAGACCTGAAATTCAGGCCTCAGAACTGGCACTGCTCCGCTGTACTGTTGCCTCAGGAGCTGGGAGGCCCCTTCGTGGGGTAAGGCCCAGCCCCCTGACGAGGGGACACGGAATCGACGGTGCTGGAGTCTCTGGGGGATGTGATGGTGCTAGTTCTGTGAGCGTTGGAAGAAACACAAACCAGATCAACTGCGCTGCTGGCCCTGGGGTGCAAACCCTTTGCTAGGATGGCGCTGACGGGAATGGAAGACAGAAAGGAACGGGAGGTACATGGGAAGGAGTGGGTCCCCTTCCCTCCAGCCTTGTAGTTAGTTTCCCTCTAGTGCCCCCTACATTCACCCCTTGATTGCTGGACCCATGTATGCTGGCCATGGATGAAAGAGCACCAAAGAGCATACACCGCATCCTGTAGATAGAACCTCATGCATTCCGGATATTGTCTTTTAACTGGCACCATAACCTGGTTTTCGATGGGCATCCCATGATTCTGTTGGGCCGGCTGCTTCTGGATGATGGAAAACGCAGTAAGGCCGACAGGCATCTGGTGTGTAGTGTCTTCTGTGCAACCTGGTACAAAAGGCATCAGTGCCAGTGTCAGATCAGGCACTTCTCCAAGGTAGGGGGCATTCACTATAATCTTAGGCAAATGAAAGAGGCCAGCTTTAGCCGAGCACCATGGGACACTCTCAATCTCCAGTCCTATCTGGGGTACTTTGTGCTCCTCTTTTTTTCTGGAAATGGTCCTCTCATGAATTCTCTCCTGTTGAGCCTCTCATCACTGCTGTCAGTGGCTACTCAGACCAGGACAAGCTTCCTCTGCAGGGACCTGGGAGGCTTCCAAGCCATTGAGGGAGTTCTTGTCGCTGAACAGCCTGGGCAATGGCTTCCTAGACCCCTTCAGACTTCATGACAGCTGGATCCTAATTTGCATAATTCTCCATGGCTCTTCAGCCAGAGTAGGTATCATGGGCTTGGAAAAGTTTCTTTCTTCNCTAGACCCCTTCAGACTTCATGACAGCTGGATCCTAATTTGCATAATTCTCCATGGCTCTTCAGCCAGAGTAAGTATCATGGGCTTGGAAAAGTTTCTTTCTTCCTTCCTTCCTTCCTTTTTTCTTTTTAAAGATTTTATTTATTTATTTGTCAGAGAGAGAGAGAGCATAAGCAGGGGGAGCCGCAGGCAGAGGGAGAAGCAGGCTCCCTGCTGAGCAAGGAGCCCAATGTGGGACTCGATCCCAGGATCCTGGGATCATGACCTGAGCCGAAGGCAGACGCTTAACTGACTGAGCCACCTGGGCATCCCAGGGGTTACTTCTTTCTGTGGGCCCAGTGACTTTCTTTGGGTCAGGATGAGGCCAGCCTCCTGTGTCTAAACCCCAGACAGTTTTAGGTCCACTACGTGTGGCTCTATGGCCATTGCCTAACCCCTTCTTTAGCATTTAATGCAATATACTCGACATGAATTAAATTCTTATATTGGTCATTTCTGCTAAAGTCATGCTTAGTGAAAGTAATTCCAGTATATGATTATTGAAAGTAACACCAGGGTTTCATTGGCCCCAAACAATCATTACATGGCATCCTGGAAAGGAACAAAAAGCAAGATTCTGAATAAGCCTAAATACCAAGGACTACTGATTTGTAATTATGAAAGTATGTAAGTACTTTTTAATCTAATAAGAGCAATAGAGTTTGGGTATTGCACATTTTGAATAAGTTTCCCGGTTTGTAGTTGGCCTTTCAATTTTTTAAAAAAGATTTTATTTATTTATTTGAGAGGGAGGGAGGAGTAGACTCCCTGCTGAGCGGGGAGCCTGACCTGGGGCTCCATCCCAGGACCCTGGGATCATGACCTGAGCCGAAGGCAGATGCTTAACTGAGGACTGAGCCACCCAGGCGCCCCTCAATTTTTATACAAAAGTGTTTACATTTTTTTNTGAGCATCCTGTAAAGTTTGTAGAGAACCTTTAGATTTTTTCTTACCAATGTAGCTTATGGAGTTAGTGAGGATTCCTTGGCTGCAAGAGGCAAAACAATGAACAAAGGCCCTGGCCACAATAAAAGAAAAGAAAAGAAAAGAAAAGAAAAGAAAAGAAAAGAAAAGAAAAAAGAAAAGGATCCCTTTGGCGGAAATAGAATAGCTCAGAAAACGGAAGGGCAAGTGGAAGAATCAGGTTTGGAGAGAGCAGAACAGTGGCAACTTTGGGCATCTAAATAGCAGGACTAATGAACACTGTTTTCAAAGTCCTGCTATTGTTTCGGTAACAATTGTTTTCCGTTGTCCCTCTGATCAAGACTGAAGTTTCAAGGAGAGAGAATCTGACTGGCGCAGCTAGGGTCCCATGCCCACCCCATACTAGGATTCGTGGTGGAACTTCTTGATGTCAATGAAGCAATGTTCCTGCAAAGAAAGATCAAGAGGGGCGCCTGGGTGGCACAGTGGTTAAGCGTCTGCCTTCAGCTCAGGGCGTGATCCCAGCATTATGGGATCGAGCCCCACATCAGGCTCCTCTGCTATGAGCCTGTTTCTTCCTCTCCCACTCCTCCTGCTTGTGTTCCCTCTCTCGCTGGCTGTCTCTATCTCTGTCAAATAAATAAATAAAATCTTTAAAAAAAAATAAAAAAAAAAGAAAGATCAAGAAACTGCCAGGAGGAGTGGATGCTGGTGACAAAACCAACAAATGACTGTGCAGTTGTTATCTTAATCACCATCCTTTGGGCAGACAGACCACTTGGAAACAGGGATGCAAAGAAAAACCTGGAGCTCCTCCCTTAGAAAGTAACACTGGCCTGCAAGGTCTGATGGATTTATCTCATCTCTCGAGTGATAACCCCCAGGTCTGCCTCACCTTCCTTACGTGATCCTCAGAATGACCTTAACCACCTCATCCTTGTTGGTCTTACTCCATCCCGGATTCATTTTTCCATGGGAGGCATAGGAGAAGCCCAGGCTGGCTGTGATGAAGGGCTCTTGGCTCTTCCTTTTGAAAACTGCCTGCTGGGTCCAGCCCAAGCACCAATGCTGTCTCAAACCTTGCTTATTTCCAAACAAATATGTTTATAACCTCAAATTGGGATCCATTCCTCATTTCACCATCTTACCCATGAATGTATCATATTCATGTGATTTTTTTTTGTGAATGTAAATGAGTTTAGTTGGTTTCAAGGGCTTGTTCTTGGGAATCAGGCAGTTTTGCTAAAAGTACACACAGGAACATCCTAGATTTTTGCTGGAGATTAATGTGAAAACTAAATATTTGCATATCTATTTCACAAAAGGGAAAAGTCATTAACTCTTTCCACTATTTTAGCAGCCCCTTATTTATTTATTGGAGATTATTAGAGAATCTCACATGGTGTCTGCAGGCTCCTGTGTACTTGGGAGTAAAATTCAATTGGGTCCGGTGTTGTAAAGTCTCTTAAAGCGGCCAGGTGTGTGTACTCTTGCTTTTATTTACATGGTCTGCCTTGGTTGGACCCAGTCTAATTGGAATACCTGTCTCCTTGCTAAAAAGAGGCCAGTGAACTATTGATCAGATCTTCCTTCATATTGCAGAGCTCAGCTGTGTTTAAAAGAGGAAGGGCTTTCCTTCCAGAAAGGCCCAGGTTTCAGCCCTACTCCTGTCTCATACTAGTTGTGTGGCCTTGGTCCAGTTTTTTAACCTTTTCTAGGTCTCAATTTTCTCATCTGGAAAATGGATATAACCTCATGGGGGGTTTGGATTGATTGTATCAGTCAGGAGACAGAAATCACCCAGCTATTTTAACAGAGAACTTCCTATTAAGAACTGTCAACCACGTATTGAAGAAATGAAAAGGCAAAGGAAACACTAAGAATGTTGTGGTCTTAGCAAGCGGCTGCCAACCTAGAACCAGGGGAAGGATTGGAAGGTCTGGGGATTGTTAAGGTTGAGAAACCTGAGGACGGACCCTGCAGACCTGAAATTCAGGCCTCAGAACTGGCACTGCTCCGCTGTACTGTTGCCTCAGGAGCTGGGAGGCCCCTTCGTGGGGTAAGGCCCAGCCCCCTGACGAGGGGACACGGAATCGACGGTGCTGGAGTCTCTGGGGGATGTGATGGTGCTAGTTCTGTGAGCGTTGGAAGAAACACAAACCAGATCAACTGCGCTGCTGGCCCTGGGGTGCAAACCCTTTGCTAGGATGGCGCTGACGGGAATGGAAGACAGAAAGGAACGGGAGGTACATGGGAAGGAGTGGGTCCCCTTCCCTCCAGCCTTGTAGTTAGTTTCCCTCTAGTGCCCCCTACATTCACCCCTTGATTGCTGGACCCATGTATGCTGGCCATGGATGAAAGAGCACCAAAGAGCATACACCGCATCCTGTAGATAGAACCTCATGCATTCCGGATATTGTCTTTTAACTGGCACCATAACCTGGTTTTCGATGGGCATCCCATGATTCTGTTGGGCCGGCTGCTTCTGGATGATGGAAAACGCAGTAAGGCCGACAGGCATCTGGTGTGTAGTGTCTTCTGTGCAACCTGGTACAAAAGGCATCAGTGCCAGTGTCAGATCAGGCACTCCTCCAAGGTAGGGGGCATTCACTATAATCTTAGGCAAATGAAAGAGGCCAGCTTTAGCCGAGCACCATGGGACACTCTCAATCTCCAGTCCTATCTGGGGTACTTTGTGCTCCTCTTTTTTTCTGGAAATGGTCCTCTCATGAATTCTCTCCTGTTGAGCCTCTCATCACTGCTGTCAGTGGCTACTCAGACCAGGACAAGCTTCCTCTGCAGGGACCTGGGAGGCTTCCAAGCCATTGAGGGAGTTCTTGTCGCTGAACAGCCTGGGCAATGGCTTCCTAGACCCCTTCAGACTTCATGACAGCTGGATCCTAATTTGCATAATTCTCCATGGCTCTTCAGCCAGAGTAGGTATCATGGGCTTGGAAAAGTTTCTTTCTTCCTTCCTTCCTTCCTTTTTTCTTTTTAAAGATTTTATTTATTTATTTGTCAGAGAGAGAGAGAGCATAAGCAGGGGGAGCCGCAGGCAGAGGGAGAAGCAGGCTCCCTGCTGAGCAAGGAGCCCAATGTGGGACTCGATCCCAGGATCCTGGGATCATGACCTGAGCCGAAGGCAGACGCTTAACTGACTGAGCCACCTGGGCATCCCAGGGGTTACTTCTTTCTGTGGGCCCAGTGACTTTCTTTGGGTCAGGATGAGGCCAGCCTCCTGTGTCTAAACCCCAGACAGTTTTAGGTCCACTACGTGTGGCTCTATGGCCATTGCCTAACCCCTTCTTTAGCATTTAATGCAATATACTCGACATGAATTAAATTCTTATATTGGTCATTTCTGCTAAAGTCATGCTTAGTGAAAGTAATTCCAGTATATGATTATTGAAAGTAACACCAGGGTTTCATTGGCCCCAAACAATCATTACATGGCATCCTGGAAAGGAACAAAAAGCAAGATTCTGAATAAGCCTAAATACCAAGGACTACTGATTTGTAATTATGAAAGTATGTAAGTACTTTTTAATCTAATAAGAGCAATAGAGTTTGGGTATTGCACATTTTGAATAAGTTTCCCGGTTTGTAGTTGGCCTTTCAATTTTTTAAAAAAGATTTTATTTATTTATTTGAGAGGGAGGGAGGAGTAGACTCCCTGCTGAGCGGGGAGCCTGACCTGGGGCTCCATCCCAGGACCCTGGGATCATGACCTGAGCCGAAGGCAGATGCTTAACTGAGGACTGAGCCACCCAGGCGCCCCTCAATTTTTATACAAAAGTGTTTACATTTTTTTAAAATTTGAGGCTAATTTGTCATTTGATCAGACAGAAAATTGTAAATATATCCAAATACCATTTCTTACATTTCTTTGGATTCTTTGAGTCACTGAGCTATAGAATCAGGGCGGGGCTGGCAGGAAGTCACAAAGCCAGTTCCAGCCACACTCTCAACAGCACTTAATGTGCTGTGTGTGACTCTGCACTTAACCTCTCTGGGTCTCAGTTTTCTCCTCTGTGAAATGAAATGAGTAGATGAGATGATTTCAAGGTCTTTTCCATTTTAATACTATGATATGAAATCACGAGGGATATGATTTCATATGATGTGACTGATAAAAGGATAAGGCGGGGATTGAATTAGCTGAAGACCACCATAACTTTCATATTTAAATTCAAACTTTTTTGAGCCTACCAAATTTTTTAAGTGTTCAAGATAAAGCAACTATTGATTAATCTGAAATAAATACGGTATTTCTGATCTGAGTACATCTTGTTTTTATTTCTCCAGAGAACCGGCAGAAGATCTCTCTAATATTTACTGGTAGCTGAGAAATTCGGTCTAGGAGCTTGCGGCCAGCAGCACGTGGCTGGCTACTATAAGATCCATACAGCCTACTCAGATGACCATAAAGGGTGTTACAGTGGCTTCTGTTTGATTCTCTATCTTGTCATGGTTGATCAGAAAGCTTCTTTCAATAATAAACAGGGACTTTCTGTAGTCCACATAATCTAACTTGAAATATGAGTAAGAGGATGGAGCTACAGAAAGGTAAGGAGGGAAAAAAGATAAAAAGAAAAAGGTCTTGGATGAAGGTTGTCCTGTTAGCTTTATGCGTGTATTAGGATCCCATCCAACATTCCTCTTAGGAGGTCAGGCACTTGGAAAAGCTTCTGGAAACGGAAGCAGAGACTAGCATGAGAAAAGTACCGCTTGTTCATTTCCAGGCTTGAGGTACCTGTTCATGTTGAGTACGTTTCCAGGGAAGCCAGACACACAGCATACAGCAAGAGGCCCAAGGAATAACTTGACTGAGTACTGGAATTCTGGTCGTGAGCTTACGTTGTTTGTGAAGGACAGTGTCTGAGTCAGACTCCCTCACAGACGACCAGGGTGCTGGCCAAGGGGTGCAAGTGGGGATTGGATTCTTAGCTCCTGGGTGTGGATTAGGGATTAAAAATGTGGAAGGCTGGGCTGGCTCCTGCATTGTGAGCGTGCAGCCAGCGCTGTTGCACACGGCCCACTGCTCAGAAGGATCCCGTGCTTGATCCCTAGTGTTTTGCAATTGCTATCTTGAAATTTTTAATAATTTCATTTTTGAATTTATGTTTTATAAGTGAAGTCAGAGAGACCGTGGAGCATGACCAGGGGCTTGCAGTCTTGGCTCACAAGCAATCCTGTTTTTTACCACCTCCCGCTCCCAGCTTCTCAGCTGCCAGCACCTCCAGCAACCACTGGCACCCAAGCCCCTGGCTGGGGCCTGGGAGTGAAGCAGGAAGATTTGGGGCTAGGTCTGCTCATACCTGTCGAGTTGTGGGACTGGGCCTCATTCATTCCTCAAGTACCCCAGAGCACAAGGGATTGCAACATCAAATAGCAATTAGAAAACACCACGACAAGTTGAAAGAGACACACAAAATCTAGAAAACCCTTTTTCTTCTGCTTTTTAAATGAGAGGCCCCACATTTTCATGTTGCACAAGGTCCCACAAATTATGTAGCCAACACTGGTGAGAGGGGTAGGTAATGACTACCCAAGAACTGAGCTAGGGGCGCCTGGGTGGCACAGTCATTTGTCGAGTTGTGGGACTGGGCCTCATTCATTCCTCAAGTACCCCAGAGCACAAGGGATTGCAACATCAAATAGCAATTAGAAAACACCACGACAAGTTGAAAGAGACACACAAAATCTAGAAAACCCTTTTTCTTCTGCTTTTTAAATGAGAGGCCCCACATTTTCATGTTGCACAAGGTCCCACAAATTATGTAGCCAACACTGGTGAGAGGGGTAGGTAATGACTACCCAAGAACCGAGCTAGGGGCGCCTGGGTGGCACAGTCATTAGGCGTCTGCCTTTGGCTCGGGGCGTGATCCCGGCGTTATNGTTATGGGATCGAGCCCCACGTCAGGCTCCTCCGCTATGAGCCTGCTTCTTCCTCTCCCACTCCCCCTGCTTGTGTTCCCTCTCTCGCTGGCTGTCTCTGTGAAATAAATAAATAAAATCTTAAAAAAAAAAAAAAAAAAAGAAACGAGCTAGGCTGACCTCAGGACACAGCGGGTAGTAAGCGTGAACACCAAATCCAGGGGTGGAGTAGGGAGGCCAGAGCTGGGCAGTGGAGTCAGCAGTTTGAAGCAGGAGACAAGAGAAACTGGAGAAAGTTGAAATCAAGAAGAAAGCATGGCTAGGGTATTCCGAATATAAATTTAAACAGTGGTTGGTGTTTTAATCTTGTTTTATGTGTGCTTGAGTGTCCGTCTGACTCAGATGGCCAAAAATGAAGCCAAACAGTGTTGCCTATGTTCTAAGCCCAAGTTAGCCCCTGTGAGGGGAAATGAAAGCAATCATACATTTTTCTGATCCTGAGGGAGACTACAGAGGCCTGAAATGTTCCTTTAGCCCTCCTGTAGAATGGCATGAATTACCATAATAAAAATGCAGTTGTCTGTTAGGCATTTAACGAGAATAACTCTTGAAAAGAAGACTGTCCCATCATATAATATGCGTTTGTGTGGGTGTCCTATCTGTGGGCAGAAAAAA